>NC_081565.1:36279261-36369062 GCF_022355385.1 Mustela nigripes | reverse complement strand
CTGCCTACTTGTGATCTCTCTCTGTCAAATAAATAAATAAAAATCTTTAAAAATAAATAAATAAATAAATAAATAAATAAAAATAAAATGATGGGAATATATTACTCTGATTTAAAAAAAAACTAATTTGGGGTGTCTGGGTGGCTCAGTGGGTTAAGCCTCTGCCTTCGGCTCAGGTCATGATCTTAGGGTCCTGGGATCAAGCCCTTCATCGGACTCTCTGCTCAGCAGGGAGCCTGTTTCCACCTCTCTTTCTGTGGGCCTCTCTGCCTACTTGTGATCTCTGTCTCTCTGTCAAATAAATAAATAAAATCTTAAAAACAAACAAACAAACCTAATTTTAAAAATAACCAAGAAAAGGGCGCCTGGGTGGCTCAGTGGGTTAAGCCGCTGCCTTCGGCTCAGGTCATGATCTCAGGGTCCTGGGATCGAGTCCCGCATCGGGCTCTCTGCTCAGCAGGGAGCCTGCTTCCCTCTCTCTCTCTCTGCCTGCCTCTCCACCTGCTTGTGATTTCTCTCTGTCAAATAAATAAATAAAATCTTAAAAAAAAAAAAATAACCAAGAAAAAAAGCAAACAGGTGTTTGATAGAGATTGCATTATAAAAATCTCCACATAGGGGCGCCTGGGTGGCTCCGTGGGATAAAGCCTCTGCCTTTGGCTCGGGTCATGATCCCAGGGTTCTGGGATCGAGCCCCATGTCCGGCCCTCTGCTCGGCGGGGAGCCTGCTTCCCTTCCTCTCTCTGCCTCCTTGTAATATCTGTCTGTCAAATAAATAAATAAAATCTTTAAAAAAAAAAATCTCCACATAAATTCCACGTGGATGGAACTGGATAGTATTACACTGAGTGAAATAACTCAGTAAGACAAAGACAAATATCATATAGTCTCAGTCATATGCAGAATACAAGAAACAGTGCAGAGGATCATAGGGGAAGGGAGGTTAAACTGAATGTGATGTCATCAGAGAGGGAGACAAACCATGAGAAACTCTTAATTATAGGAAACAAACTGAGGGGGTGCCTGGGTGGCTCAGTTGGTTAAGCAACTGCCTTCAGCTTGGGTTATGATCCTGACGTCCCAGGACAGAATCCTGCATCAGGCTCCCTGCTCAGTGGGGAGTCTGCTTCTCCCTCTGACTCCTCTGACTCTCTCCCCTCTCACACACACTCTCTCTATCTCTCATTCTCTCTCTCAAATAAACAAATAAAATTAAAAAAAAAAAAAAAAAGGAAACAAACTGTTGCTGGAGGGGAGGTTGGTAGGGGATGTGGTAGCTGGATGATGGGCACAAACGACAGCATGTGACATGATGAGCACTGGGTGTTATATGCAGCTGATGAATTACTGAATGCTACATCTGAAACTAATGATGTACTCTATGTTGGATAACTGAATTTAAATTTCAAAAAAATCTCCAAGTAAGCCTGAAATAATCCAATTTAAAAAATGAAGTCTATAAGATATCCATCTCTGACATTTAGCTAGTCTAGGTATTATGAAATGTCCTCCCACTGCAAAACACCCAAATGCTGATAAATTAGAGCAAATACACTTTTAAGTACATTGCTGAGCTTATAAAAAAGTAAGGGAGGGCACCTGGGTGGCTCAGTGGGTTAACGCCTTCGGCTAACCTCTGCCTTTGGCTCAGGTCATGGTTCCAGGGTCCTGGGATCGAGCCCCCCACATCGGGCTCTCTCCTCGGCAGGGAGCCTGTTTCCTCCTCTCTCTCTGCCTTCCTCTCTGCCTACTTGTGATCTCTGTCAAATAAATAAATAAAATCTTAAAAAAGAAAAAAAAAAAGTAAGAGAAGCTTTCAGTAAACAAAAAAAGAAGAGAGAAAAAGAAAAAGACAAATAAAAGAGAGAGGAGCGGGCACCTGGTTGGCTCAGACCACAGAGCATACAACTCTTGATCTGCAGATTGTAAATTCAAGCCCCATGTTGAGTGTAGAGAGTACTTAAAAATGAAATCTTAAGAGAGAGAGAGAGGGAGGGGCGCCTGGGTGGCTCAGTGGGTTGCGTCTCTGCCTTCCACTCAGGTCATGATCTCAGGGTCCTGGGATCAAGCCCCGAATCGGGCTCTCTGCTCGGCGGGGAGCCTGCTTCCCATCTCTCTCTGCCTCCTTCTCTGCCTACTATGTGATCTCTGTCTGTCAAATTTTAAATAAATAAAATTCTTTTAAAAATTTAAAAAATTTTTTAAAGGTTTGGGGGGAAGAAAGGAAGAAGGAAGGGAGGAAGCAGGGGAGATGAAAGAAGGAAGGAAGAAAAAATTCTAGAGCCAAAAATTAGATGGAAAGCCAACACTGACACCAGGGCTGCCTTAGGAATATGCCCAAACCAGAAACCTAAAGCTTTGCTGGTTATCAGCCCCACTGAGGAACAGTGTTTAGATTTAACAAAGGGAGCTGAATCTAAGGACAGCACATAAAGCACCCAAAAGGACTATATCTTGAAGATATAAACAGAAAAATCTACATGCTAGTAACAAGAATCAACAAGAAAATCAATCTGTCTCTGGTGACACTAAGAATGGGGAGGAAGAGACTGATTTGAAAAATAGACAAAGTCTGCAAAACTGAGTGGAAAGACTAACAACATTAATGTTAATGATTTTCCTTAATAATTTATAATCATAATCCTAGTCTCACACAATCCTGGGATTTGAATTTATACCATACTCACAGAATGAGAAATCCCAATACAAGAAATAGAAACAGTTCCAAGTTCTTCAAGATTCATAAAGCTAAAACTGAACCAAATATGAGCTCCTAATAATACATATATCAAACATATAAGGAGTAAGACCTCCAAAAGCCAAAGTCCAGAGAAACTACAAACAGAAAAATAAGACATGTTCAGACTGCAGACACTGAAATTATAAGAAAAAGTACACAAAGTAAATAGATTTAAAGTGTTTTAAGTGAAAAGACAGAGATCATCTCTATGCAGAGCAGAAAGAAGGAACATTTAGACCTACCTGGATCTTCAGGGTAGGTTACCTAAGGAGATAATGTCTGCATTAAGACAGAAGGAAATTTAAGAATTAGCCAGGTAGAAAAAAGGGGTGAGGGCATTCTAGAGAGAGAAATAAGAATCATCATGGGCAAAGATATGAAAGCAATAATGAGCACAAGGGGCTCAGGGGAAACTACTAACATTCTTTCTTCTTTATTAGAACAAATGCAAGCAGGTAATGGCAAGATAAGCAAAGAAGTACAGAGAGATCTGTAAGTGGAGGGTTCTGTACATCGTGTAGGAAATATGGCCTCACTGAAGGATTTTAAAGAGGGTAATATCATGGACATTTTTGGTGAGGAGAGAGGACTTAAGACAGACAAAGTTGGAGAAATGGAGATCAGCTAGGAGACAATTGCACAGTCTGTGAGAGAAATGATGAGAGCCTGAACTAAAACAGGATGACAATGAGAATGGGGAAGAGAGATTTAAGAAACAGCAGATAAAATTAGCAAAAGTTGGGAAAAAATAAAGGGGGACCAGTGTAGAATGGCTCCTGTTTCTTTTCTTATAAGATTTTATTTATTTGATTGAGAGAGACACAGCAAGAGAGGGAACACAAGCAGGGGGAATGGGAGAGGGAGAAGCAGGCTTCCTGGCAAGTAGGGAGCCCAGTGCGGGGCTTGATCCCAGGACTCTGGGATCATGACCCCAGCTGAAGGCTGACACTCAATGACTGAGTCACCCAGGCGCCCCGGGCTCTTGTTTCTTGCCTGGGTGATTAGGTGATACTGATTGCTTTGGGGAACACAGCAGGAAGAGCAGACTGGGACAGAAGGAGAAAATGGTTTAAGTTATGAAGATGATAGACCTGGGGTACCTGTGGGAAACTGAGCTTGGGGATGTTTAGCAAGCAACTGGGATTTACTAGACTGAAGCCCAAAGAAGTCAGTGCAGAAATAACTAACCACACGAGGGACTACTGACTACCTAAGATAACCTACTTTAGAGAATAACATAGTTATTAAAATTGATGGTTAGGAAGAGTTTACAGTGAGTAGAAAAGGCTTACACTAAAATATTAACTGCCTTCCTACCTTATTAAACCTACATTTATTTAATCAACATAAAAATATGAATAGCAGGGGCACCTGGGTGGTTCAGTGGGTTAAAGCCTCTGCCTTCCGCTCAGGTCATGATCCCAGGGTTCTGGGATCGAGCCCCCATCGGGCTCTCTGCTCAGCGGGGAGCCTACTTCCTCCTCTCTCTCTGCCTGCCTCTCTGCCTGCTTGTGATCTCTGTCAAATAAATTTTTTAAAAATAATAATAATAAATAAATATATATATGAATAGCAAAGTCTGAAAAGAAACATGTCAAAGTGCTAGGGAAATTATTTTGAGATTGGAAGTTTATGGGATTCTTCCTTCTAGTTTTTCATATCTCCTAAATTCAGTATATAATACTATCTTAACTGTTTTAAAAAAAAAAAAAAAAAAGGCAATATTTCTTCCTGCCTCTAGTGGGACATAGCTAAACTTCCAAACCCAAAACCTTACACACAGTAGCCCCTCAATAAATGCAGTAAAGTACCAATACCTGGGATCTGAAAGCAGATGCTTCAGATTTTCCTATCTTCTTTTTTAAATTTTATTGATTTAAGTAACCTCTGCACCCAACGTGGGGCTCCAACTCCCATCCCCAAGATCAAGAGTCGCATGCTCTAACAACGAGCAAGCCAGGCGCCCCAGATCTTGCTGTTCTAAAAGCTTTGGCCTGGCCTGTCTGCTAGAGGCCTCTCCATGGTGGGCCTCAGCTCCTAGGGAGCCCGCCTCACCTCAGCCGCTTGACACTCTGCCCTACCTAGTGGGCCAGTGCTGGGCTGCCTCTCACCACTCCCACTGGCGCCCCCCGCGGCCTCACAGCACCCTTCATTCTCCTCTGAAACTTCCCGGGGCCAGGTCTGGCTCCTGTGGATGAGTGTGAAGGAAGGAGAGTTTGAGAAACTGACCTCTCCTGGAGGAGTGGCTCCGTGAGGTCTCACTGTCCTCTGACCAGTCCAGACATGTTCAGGACACCGGGCCTCTCCGGGACACTGGACAAGACCGTGTCCTTGCGGCCAGGGTAGTGGGGCTGGGCTGCTGGCGGGGCCCTTCCCCCGACATCGCCATGGAGGAGGCGGGGACGGGAGGAAAAAGGGGAGAGGGAGGGGGAAAGGAAAGGGAGGAGGAGGGAGAGGAAGAACGACTAGCGGGTTAGGCAGGGAAGAAGCTGCTGCAGCGGCGACGCGTCAACGCTCGGACCCACGGCTGATCCTCGGCGCAGCGCCCCCTACCCAGAAACCTCATCGCTGGAGGTGGGGTAGTCCCGCGGCGGAAAGGGTTCTGGGGCGTCGTTAAAGTCCCGCCTGAACCTGGGCTGTGAGCTTAACTGCCCAGCTCACGTCTCACGGAAGCCAATGAGGCTCACCAGACTGGAGGCCTCCAACCTGGAGGTGAGGCCTCAAGAAGTGGCGAAGGCCTCAAGGAAGCCTGAGGAAAGAGTTTGGAAGCCCGGGAAGAGGACCTAGGCGGGGCCTCTCCAAGAAATCCCGCCCATCGCTCATTCTAGATACTGAACTCTAGCCAAATACTACCAGGCAGATGCTGGAGTTAAAGCAGTGGAGTGAGTAGACAAGGACTCTGCCCTCAGATTATTAAGGCACAAGTTACAGTCTAGTGTATTAAGTGCCAGTTGTGGGTGAGGGCAGTGTGTTAGGATAAGGGCTCCCATCCTAGCCTGGGAAGGTGAAGAAGGGCCTCCCGTAGAGACACCTTTCACTGCAGCAAGAAGGAAGGAGACTGATGAAAAATTTTAATGATGAAAAATTCCCATATGATGGCTTCCATTCCTTTAAAAAGTGGAGATCTGGCCCATCTGCTAGGAGCAGAGGCAAGAGAAGTTGAAGAAAGTAAATAAGGTTTGAATTGATTTTAAGTAGAATAGGAAACTTTCTTTTTTAAGATTTTTTTTTTAAGATTTTATTTATTCATTTGAGAGAGAGCACAAGCAGGGGGAGAGGCAGAGAGAGGGAGAAGCAGACTCCCCCTTGAGCTAGGAGCTGGACCTAGGGCTTGATTTAAGGACCTGGAGATCATGATCTGGGCCAAAGTCAGATGCTTAACCATCTGGACCACCCGTGTGCCCCTAAGACTTTTTTTTTTTTTTAAATATTTTATTTATTTATTTGTCAGAAGGGGAAAGAGCAAAACCAGGGGGAGCAGCAGGCAGAGAGGCAGAAGCAGGCTTCCTGCTGAGCAGGCAGCCTAATGTGGAACTCAGTTCCATGACCCTGGGATCATGACCTGAGCCGAAGGCAGATCCTTAACAAACTGAGCCACCCAGGTGTCCCTAGGATGGGAAAGCATTTAAGGAATAAATGAAATAAGCTCCACAAGCAGGGAGTTTTGTCTGTTTCAAACGCTGATGTATCCCAAGTACTTAGTGCCTAGCACATAGTAGGCACTTAATGGAATGCATGAATAAATGCTTTTCAAGTGATAGTGGAGCTGACCATTAGTTACAGACCATGAATGTACAGTGATACAAACATGTACAATTTTATCCAACAGGGTCGAGCTACTTTCTAAAAGGCAGGTTCAGCAGAGGCAGAATTGGGATTTTGCCAGGTAAAAGTGATGAAAGGAAGAACTGAAGTGTTTGGGATGTGATTAAGTGATAGACCTTGAAGTCTATCATAAAGAGGGAGGAAATGAAGGCAAGAAGTTGTTGATGGACAAGGAGAAAGTGAAACGGATGTTCTGACAAGACTGAAGAATTGGCATATTTAGGACAAATCTAGAGGTTGAAGTCAAAGGATGGGATGCCAAACTATTTTAGAGAGCAAAACAGTCCATGGTGAGGCTTCAGATATGGCATAGCTAGACTGGAGCTGAGGTAAAGGACTCTAAGATGAAAAAGTCTAGGAATTGAGAGTCATTAAATGGGCTATCCATACAGATGTTTACATTTCCCACAGATTCCCTCCTCTTAAAGATGCTTCCCTGGGCTCCATCCAGCCCCTTCCCCAGTCTTCAAAGGATCTGCCTTCATACTTCAATGTTAGCCATAGATCCTAAAAGGATAATGGCATGGCTGAGCCAGAAAACAGAATAGAAAAGTTAGAGAGGGCGGTAGTGGACATCTATTTTGTTTTATTTTGTTTTCATACCAACATGCATACACTTTTCTGAAAACAGTCTGCTTCCTTTGGAGGAACTACAACATCCCGGCTTCTTCAGTCTCAGTCCATGCGCAGGTAGAGTGCAAGTAACTCTGACCTGTTAGAAGAAGCATTCTGTTTCCCTGAGAGCAGTTCAGTGAGTAGTTCAGGGATGGATACATGACCAACTGGAACCCATAAGCACAATGTTGTCAGCACAACACCACATTTTCAGCTTCACTTGAACCTGCTATGACACAAAACCTGAGAATATAGTTAGCACAGAAGAGAGCCAAGAAATAGAAAATAAGGACATCTGGATGGCTCCATTGGTTAGGCATCTTCCTTCAGCTCAGGTCATGATCCCAGGGTCCTGGGATCAAATCCTTCAGGGAGGCGGGGGGAGTCCCTACTCAGCAGGAAGGGTCTGTTCCCTCTCCCCTGCTCCTCCTCCTGCTTGTGTGCTCTCTCTTTTAAATAAATAAATAAAATCTTTTTTTTTTTTTAAAGATTTTATTTATTTATTTGACAGAGAAAGACATAGCAAAAGAGGGAACACTAGGGGGAGTGGGAGAGGGAGAAGCAGACGAGAGCCCAATGCAGGGTTTGATCCCAGAACCCTGGGATCATGACCTGAGCTGAAGGCAGACGCTCAACAATTGAGCCACCCAGGTGCCTCAGTAAATAAAATTGTAAAAGAAAGAAAGAAACAGAAACTGAATCCTGATGACATTGAAATTAGTTCCTGAATCAACCCTACTACCTGAAACCAGACAGTCCTAACTCTTCAGTTAGGGTCAATATAGTCCCATTTGCTTACACCTATCGGATTTTATTTACTGTCTCTTATATCCAAATGATTCCTCACAATGCAAGTGGGTCCTCAAACTCTGGCTCTGCTTTCTGGGATAGCCATATTATATATATTATATATATATATATATACTATATAAATATTTATATATTTATATATAAATATAAATTATATTTACAAATATAAATAAATTATATATAATTTATATTTACAATTTATATATACATATAATTATATATACATATAAATTATATATACATATATAAATTACATATATAACATATAAGAATATATAATATTGTATAGTAACAAATTATATAATTAATATAATTATACTAATATATTAGTAATAAATTATATATATAATTATATAAATTATATAATTAATATATATTAACTTCTCTGTGCCTCAGTTTCCGTTTATATGGGAAAAAATAACAATACCTACTTCAAAGGGTTGTAAAGATTAAACAAAAGAGTTGTAGGAGCGCCTGTGTGGCTCAGATGGTTAAGCATCTGCCTTCCACTCAGGTCATGATCTCCAGGTCCTGTGATCTAGCTGCATGTGAGGAGCCTGCTTCTCCCTCTCTCTCTGCCTCTCCCCCTGCTTGTATTCTGTCTCTCTCTCTCAAATGAATAAAATCCTTAAAAAAAAAAAAAAGAGTTGTAAAGATTAATAGAGTATTATTAAAGAGTAAAAATTTAAGATTATAAATTTGTTTCACAACACTGAGAAACAAGAAACATTACATTACTTAATTTTTCTAAGTTAAATTAAATACGGTTCAAATCCCATTTACTAGTGTTGGAAGACATCCATTATTAAATCACGATGTGGCAGGGGCTTTTTTCCTCTTTAGCATGATACATTCACCAACAAAACAACCCTTCCCCACCCCCCACCCCCAAAAAACCACTTAGAAAATAACCTCTGCTCTTGATATCACAGTTGCCACTGGGATGTGCATTGTATAAATGCATACAGTCCGTTCAAAGACAGGTGGCTCCACAGCATCTCTCTCAGGTTATGCACACAGCATTTTTGCCATAGTTCCCAAGACTATGTGCTGGGTGTTCAGTGCCCTAACCATTAAATTGGCTCTCCCCATTAGAAGCCCTTGCCCCCCTCCCCCAAAATCCTGCTGCCTACCAGTGGACTTCTGTACAGACCCTGTCACTCATGGAACCCATTATTATCTCTTTTCTCAAATTTCTGAACACACTTCTATCCTTGGGCAAGTCTTCTTTCAATCATCCTCCATCTTCTCCTTCTCAAGAACACCTAGCTAGGGGCGCCTGGGTGGCTCAGTGGGTTAAGCCGCTGCCTTCGGCTCAGGTCATGATCTCAGGGTCCTGGGATCGAGCCCCGCATTGGGCTCTCTGCTCGGCAGGGAGCCTGCTTCCTCCTCTCTCTGCCTGCCTCTCTGCCTGCTTGTCATCTCTCTCTGTCAAATAAATAAATAAAATCTTAAAAAAAAAAAAAACACACCTAGCTAAATTAAATTCCCCCTCCCACACAAGAGCCTGGATAAAGTTGTAGACTGGATATCTTGAAACTTGGGTTCGGGACTAGAAAACTAAAATCTATTACCAATTCCATGAGACAAGAAACCTAGAACTCCTGGAAGAGAGGAATTCTATACATAACATAAAAAGTTACCTTTTTATCCTACTGGTTGTTTCCTTTGGCAAGAAGTAGGAGAAAACAATTAAAAGCTTGGTAAATTGTCCTGCCATAAATGTATGTAAGTATTCAACATTGCTTTTGCTTTTTCCCATTAGGACTCAACTTACCTTCTTCATCCACAGGTAGCAAACTCAAATGCAAGGCAGGCAATACAAGTACAAGTAAAAATGGACACATATAAGCAAACAAAATCACAGGCACAATAGATAAACTGCAACTAGCCTTAGCTTTGGCATCAATGATGAGAACATGGAGAGAACCATGGTGAAGGGGAGCCACTGCTACTTGGCTCTAAATGGTCTTTACTTAGGGGCGCCTGGGTGGCTCAGTGGGTTAAGCCTCTGCCTTTGGCTCAGGTCATGACCTCAGGGTCCTGGGATTGAGCCCTGCATCCAGCTTCCAGTTCAGGGGGGAACCTGCTTCCCTCTCTCCCTGCCTGCCTCTCTGCCTACTTGTGATCTCTCTCTCTGTCAAATAAATAAATAAATAATTTTTTTTAAAAGATTTTTTATTTATTTATCAGAGAGAGAGGGAGAGCGAGCACAGGCAGACAGAATGGCAGGCAGAGGCAGAGGGAGAAGCAGGCTCCCTGCTGAGCAAGGAGCCCAATGTGGGACTCGATCCCAGGACGCTGGGATCATGACCTGAGCCGAAGGCAGCTGCTTAACCAACTGAGCCACCCAGGCGTCCCAATAAATAAATAATCTTTAAAAAAAAAAAAAAAAAAAAAAAGGTCTTTACTTAGTGGAAATGAGTGTCTACTGCTACCAGATTTTAAACTTGAAATACTGATTATTATGTACAATCTGCTAGTAGTTTTATAGTGTTCGCTACTCCAGTTTTTAATGCTGGCCACATTGAACCAAATGGTACATATCAGTACATAATTTTTAAGCCCTTTTGTGGTTTCAGCTGCTATATATATGCTGCTAGCTGTCAAATTTTACATCTCCACCATAGACTGCTCTTCCAAGCTTCAGATCCATGTATCTAATTGCCTCCTGCCCAGTTTTTCCTTGTCACAAAAACCTCACATTTGAATGTCTAAATGGAGCCCATTACCCTCCCCCCAACCCTAACTTGGTTCCCACCCAGGTCTGTGTTTTCTATTTCAGAAAAATGGCACTAATAGGGACGCCTGAGTGTCTCAGTCAGTTAAGCACCTGCCTTCAGTTCAGGTCATGATCCCAGGGTCCTGGGGGATAAAACCTGACATCGGGCTCCCTGCTCAGTGGGGAGCCTGCTTCTCCCTCTTCTGCTGGGGCTCCCCGTGCTTGTGCTTCTCTCTCACTCTGACAAATAAATAAAATCTTAAAGAAAAATGGCACTAATATACACACCAAGCCTCCTGAGTTAGGAACCCTAGAGTCATTCTCAACTCCCACTCTCCTCCACTCCATGCCATTGGTAATGAAGTCTAAACCAACTGTATCTTTGGAATTGTACTTGAATTCATCATTGTCTCACTCACTGCCTTGGTTTAGGCCTCATCTAAACTAAACTAAAGCAAGAGTTCCTTAATTAATCTCTCCTCAATCTCTTTGCCCTCAATAGAGCCAGTGTTCTAAGACACAAAACTTGATCTTGTCACTTTCATGCTCAAAATTTTTCAATGATTTTCCATCCTCTTCAGGATAAATTTCAGTTTCTCAGACTGAAATTGAGGGGCCTTGGTGATCCTGTCTTTCCAGGTCCATCTTTTACTGCTTCTCCAACCCCCATACATTGAAATACCTGCAATTTCCCCAATGGTACATGCTTTCTCTGCCCTAGCACCTTTAGACAGGCTGTTCCTCCTATGTGAATTGTCCTTCTCTTGCTCCCTATACTTTCATTTTCTTGGCTCCTCAAAACAAGCATTAATCATCTCATCTGGGAAGCAGCCCCTGGCAAGAAACCCCAGGCTAGTTAGATACCTTCCTCTAACCCCATAGTACCCTGTGTATATTTCTATTTTAACTATTACTTGACTGTTTTCCCCCCACTGAAATGGGACCTACTTTAGTGCAGAGACTGTCTTATTTCTATCTCCTCAAGCCTGAGACAGTATCTGATCCATAGTAGGCAATCAATAAGTATGTTGAAAGAGTGAATGAATAAATAAATCTAGTCCAACTCGTGATACCTAGGGGAGAAATCCTTGTCTGAAATCACAGAGCTTATTAGTGACAGAGTTAGGAAACCCAAATCTTAATTTCAGCTCAGTGCTTTCTATCAGACTAAGAGGCCCTTTGATGGGGGTGGGATGAGGAGAGAGGCATTAAATTGTACCTTGAAGGTGGGGATTGAAGTTTGGCCCTGAAAGGAAGAGTCCATTTGGAACAGAGTGGTGATTTTAGGATAAAGAGGGGCAAATGAAGAAAAATGGTCAAGCATATTTGATTTGTATTCACATACATGCTTGCCAAAAAGTTCTTAACCAACTTAAAGTCAAATAAAACATTTCACAGTTGACACAAGATTTTAAAAGGGGGTAGGGTGGGAACAGAGTCCTTATATTAAAGATGGAACAAGGCTTATAATTAAAAACCTTAAAAAAAGTAATTTTTAAAAGATTTATTTTAGAAAGAGAGCACACACGCACACGCGTGCACAGAAGAAGGGGCAGAGGGAGAGGGAGAGAAGCAGACTCCCCAGTGAGTGCAGAGCTCCATGCAGGGCTTGATTTCAGGGCCCTGATATCATGACCCGAACTGAAACCAAGAATCAGCCACTCAAATCAACTGAGCCACCCAGGTGCCCCAAAAGAGATTCTTAGCATATACTATGTTCTATCCTAATCATATGAGTTTGTTCATTTAATCCTCACAACAACTCTATATGGTAATATCACCCCCATTTGACAGGTGAGAGAACTGAAGCACTAGAAGATTAAGCAGTTTGATTTCATAGACAGGAAGTAGCAGCACCAGGATTTGAATAAAGCAGTTTGATGCTAGAATCCACGTTCTTAATGACAATGTCTGAAGCATAAATCTGGCTCTGGCAATCAAGACAAAAGGTATCACTAAGGTTTCACTGTTATGAAATATTAGTTGCCTGACAAGAGGCAATGTTTTGGCTCTAAATTCAGGGAAAAGGCTGTTAGGCATGTGGGGGATGGGAGTTCTTTGTTCTGTGATGCAGTGATGACCTCGGTAAACTGCCACTAGGCTGAGGAAAATGGAATGGCTGTTAGAAGGCCTGCTTGGGGCTGAAGGGGACATGGAGCTTCTCTGGAGCCAGTTGACCCATGCCCTGGCCTGCAGACACTGTGGCAGCAGCTGCCTCCAGAGTCCAGGGAATCTGGTGACACTATTCCTGTTCATGATTTGGCAGATCCGGAGGTGGTGGCAGCTTGGGAGGTGGCGACAGCTTCAACCCTGGTACTCTGGAGACATGATGCAAGGCACGGTGGGTGACATGGATGTGCAGCTGGGTGAATGACTCTTGATATTACATGTTGAGTTCAGGCAAAAAAAATTACTGACATGGAAGGACTTAAATGTGAGGCCGGATGAGTGACCATGGATACCAGATTTAAAGACAGGTGAATGATCACTGACCCTATAGTTACGGTAGGGAATGCTGATCTCTAAATATGATCTAGGACATGGCCCAGGTGGGTAAGTGACTACTGACCACAGACATGGGGGCCAGGTGAGTAACTTCATCTGGATGTGGAACAGAGATTAAGGGCTTTATGACACACCTTGTGTCTCTGAAAGGTTTCATGCCTGAAGTATCTTTCTCCACTCCCCAGGGCCTACCACTTCTGTACAATGTGGTTTTCTTTGATCACCTGTGGAAGCAGAAGTCAGAGGATGAAGAGGAGGAGGAGGAAGAAGAGGAGACACCTCTGGATCCACTGAAGCCATTTTCATTTCCCAAAGAAGCTTCCACTAGAGAGCAAGCCATCACAGCCCCATCTCAACCATCCTGTGGTTCTGAGGACCTCCACAAAGCTGTAAGGACACCAAATGAAGTACAAACACAGAGCCCAAGCTCTTCCAGATCCTTCCCCACCTTTCAGATCCTGACCAACCTGCCTGTGAGGCACAAAACAGAATCAGGAAGCTATCTACGTCAGAGAAAAAGCCAGCTCTTCTGGGGTCTCCCCTCTCTGCACAGTGAGTCCTTGGAAACCATCTTCCTTAGCTCAAGTGGCCCCTCTCCCCTGAAGTTGTCTGTTGGTCCCTTTGTCTTCTTCAACAAGCTTGCCTTCGTGGCTAGGTCCAATCTGCAGCTTCCCCAGTATTGCTCCCCAGTTCAGCCTCCTACCCATAAAATCCACATTACGGAAGATCTAGAAGGGATAGCCCTTGATCCTCAGCAACTTCCTCCTCCTTCCCCTTCTGTCCCATCACTACCCTTCCATCTTAAGTCCTTTCCCACAGACCACCAGGGAGTCCTATGTGGTGCTAAGGCATATACACAGTGGCTTTTGCAGCAGAAAGAGGTCCCTTGGATCTCTAAGGATCAACCCCTGTACCTACAGCCTGAACGCCAAAGAACCAGACCTTCTAAGCTCTCCCTCTTATCTGAGGTCTGGTGGGATGTGCCACCGGATCCCAGCATCCAACAACACATCCTAGATTCACTCTCTGACTCTCCACTGTATCCTCCTAGCCTTCTGGGAGTCCTGACAAGGCTTGAGGCCCCACAGAGGACAATGGGACAAAATGAGGACACCACGGCCACTAAGCCTGTAATGCCAGCTCTCAGCACAAATCTGACTTCCCTTTCAAAACTCCAGGAAGTCACCCCTATAGAAGGCTTACCTACAGCTAAGGCCCTCTGGGAAACCACAAGGCAAAGAAAGTATCCTCAAATCTCTGAGCCTTCAATCCTGGTCCATTGCCAATCTGTAGACCCCATGACAGAGACACAAGAAACCAGCCCCCTGGGAGTTCCACCTGGATATAAAACTCAGTGGAGAACCACAGGACATAAAGGGAGTTCTCAAGCCTTTGAGCCTTCAATACCAGCTCCCTGCCAAGTCCGAGATGCTCTGTCAGAACTCCATAAAGTCATCCCTGAAGGAGGACCTTCTGCACCAAAGAACTTCTGGGAAACCATGAGTCACAGAGAGAGCCCTCAGACCTCTAGGTCTCCAATGCCATGCCTTTGCTCTCCCCTAGGGCCCCTGCAAGAACTCCAGGGAGAAAGTTCTCTGGAAGATCCATCTAGGTATAAGCCCCAGTGGGGACACAGAGAAAATTCAGGAAACCCATGGGCCTTTAGGCCCCCAGCCCTGGACCTCAACCCAGCACTCTATTCAACCAGCCCTGTATATGTCCCACCAAGATCTGAGACTTCGTGGAATGGTAGGGAGAGTAGAGAAAATCTCTGGGTTTCTGTAGACCCCATTTCTTCTCCCAGGCTTCCTCTATCTTCCTTGCTGGTATCCCTAGGAATGAGTTCCCAGGGAATTTTGTCTGAGTCCAAAGCTCTGGAAGGGCAGAGAGAGAACCTCTGGACCTCTGAGTCCCCAGCCCCTGACCACAGCCCATTTCTAGCTTCCATTCTGGAACTTCACAGACTCAATCCTATGGGAGGCCTCACCAGATCAGAAGCTGCATGGAGGGACATTGAGCATTCTAGGAATTCCTGGGCTTCTGAATCTCCATCTCTGGCCCTCAGCCCATCCCCAGCTCTTAAATTTGAGCCCCTCAGAGCTAGGCCCATGGGGGTCCTGTTTGATTCTGAGGATAGATGTGGGGATATAAAAAGGAGAAAGAACTCCTGGGCTTCTGAGCTCCCAGCTTGCAGCTTACCCCAAGACCCACATGGAGCCAGATCCTTGGGAGCCCTGACTGACTCTGAGCCTACTGGGAGGAACAAGCAGCAGAAAGAAACCTGTTGTGTTCCCGGATCCCCACTATGGGGCCCCAGCCCACCTTCAAACTCTAAATCAAAGACTCACATAAGTGAGCCTCCTGGAGACCAACATATCTGTAAGCCAAAGGGGGAAACAGTGGAGCAGAGAGACAACTGCTGGGCCACTGAGCTCCCAACCCCAACCTCCAGCTCTCTCTCTGCCCCTCCTCCAGATCCACATATTGACTCTGACTTTGTGTGGAGGAATGTGCAACCAAAAGGGATCCCCCAGGGCTCTAGTCCTCCAGCAGTGGATCTCCTGCAGCCAAAACGCTGGCCTGCTACTTTAGCTAAAGCTCTGAAGATTGAGCCCAACCAGCCTGACCTACCCAAGAGAGAACTGTTTCCAGGGACTAAGGCAGAGACTCCATCCTTCCAGGGAGAGGCTGTCCCAGAGGTGACCCCTAACTCTAGGATCCAGGCCTGGCACTGGAGTAGAGAATTGGAACTCAGGCTGAAAAAACTACAGCAGAGCCCTGCTTCCAGATCCCCTGACCCAAGTCAATCGTTTGGCAGCAACTCTGTGCTGAGCTCCACAACTCAAGGCTCCTGGAGACTCTCTTCCTGCCCCCCACAGCTGAATCGTCCCTCTAATTTATGCCCCCACTCTTCAAGCTGTCATCCCTCCAAAATTCACAGCCCAGATCAACCTGTCCAGATCTCCCACTGTTACCATTCACACTCTTCTTCCCAGCCACAGCCACAAGGGTCTGGCAGGGCCGAACAAAGGTCTCAGACAGAGGAAAGAATGAAGATGAAGATAGTAGCTGAGGTCTTATGCCAGGGGCCATGTGTTTGCATGGAGACTGGTGAGAACTGCTCAGACCTAAGCAAGTCCTCAAACCCTGAGGTTCCTGCCTCAGGTAACAAGGCTTCAGCCCCATCTTCAGCCAAAAAGAGAGGGAGTCCCAGGAAACCCAAAGCAGGAGACCACAGAAGAGGGGATGCAAGACTGGAGTCATCCACAGTTACACGGAAAAGCCACCCAGCCCAGGCAAGACGACCAGTAGAAGCCCCTGTAAGCAGACTTTTCCAAAGACCTCAGCACCAAGACCATAACTCTCAACACATTGCTCTTCCTCACCACCTTCACTCTAAGGCTGCAGGTCCCCAAATTCAGCGAGGAGCCGGGCTGGGAGCTGGTCACATCCTGACCCCTCAACACTCTAAGCACTGCCCTTGGGCCCACATGGAAAAGCATTTCTCCTCCCCTACACCTCAGATTCCCCTTACCAAGGGTCTCCAAAGAATGTTAGCCAAGTTTCTGGTCACCCATGACCCCTGCCAATCAAAACCATAAAAGGAAAGGCTGGTAGTACTGGCACCCAATACCCTAAGATTTGAAGCCAAACCAGTTGTGGGATGGGGAGAGGAAATCCTAATAAACTAGGTTAACTAGACCAATCCCTCTCACGTCATCTTTGGAATCTGTGGTACTGAGAATTATCAGCTCCCTATTAGCTTCTGCTATAGCTGTACTACCTCAGGATCCAAGAAGTAGAGAACTCTGGATTTTGCAGGCTTAATTAACTTTTCAAACCCTTCAGATCATCAGCCTGGAGTCCACACTTCTCTGCACTACAGGGGGAGACTGTAACGCCAGAAGAGTCCAATGCTACCCATGAAAAAAACTTCACAACAAGTGAACATTAGAAAAATACATCCATTCACATGAACACAACTGGTCTGAGTCTAGTCAGCTGTTCTTGATCCTCGGTACAGTCCCCTTCTTCACCCACTTGACCCACAAGTTCTCTATACTTCTGACCATTTCTTTGATCATCTATCCCCAAGAACATAAAAATAAGTGCCTTTTTGTATGCTCAGTGACGATGGGGATTTTTTCTATAATTGCCTGTTCATAGCCTTTACCCATTTTTCTACTGCTGCCCTAACAAATTTACCACAAAACACAAATTTGTCAAAGGTCTGACATGTCCCATGGAGCTGAAATCAAGGTTGGCAGGGCTGCATTCATTTCTGTAGGCACTGAAAATTCATTCCTTGTCTTTCCCAGCTTCTAGAAGCTACCCACATTCTTCAGCTACTGGCTGTCTTCCTCCATCTTCAAAGCTAGCAAATCCAAGTTAAGTTCTTACCGCTCTGCTTTATTCTGCCTCCCTCTTCAACTTTTGTTTTGTTTTGTTTTTGTTTATTTGACAGAGAGAGATCACAAGTAGGCAGAGAGGCAGGCTGAAAGAGGAGGAAGCAGGCTACCCGCTGAGCAGAGAGCCCGATTCGGGGCTCGATCCCAGGACCCTGAGATCATGACCTGAGCTGAAGGCAGAGGCTTTAACCCACTGAGCCACCCAGCCGCCCCTCCCTCTTCAACTTTTAAGGACACCTGTAATTACATTGGGTCTACCTGGATAATCCGAGATACTCTTCCTATCTTGAAGTCTAACCATTTTAAAGTCAGCAACCATTAATTTAAACTGCAATGTTTAATTCCTGTGCCAGATAAAAATAATATATTCATAGGTTCCAGGAATTAAGGTGTGGACCTCCTGGAAGGGCCTACCTACCACAAATATTATCCTATTATGCAGGCTACAAATATTTTCTCCCAATCTGTAGCTTAATTTCTAATTTTGTTTAAGGTGACTTTCACTGTACTAAGCTTGAAAGTTTTTATGTAATTAAGTAGACCAATTATTAAGATGATAATTTTTAAAATGTGCTCATATGTATTTTTAAAGATTTATTTTAGAGACAGACACAAGAATAGGGAGAGAGAAAAGGAGTCTTAAACAGACTCCTCACTGAATGCAGATACGTGGCTCCATCTCGTAACGCTGAGATCACAGCCTGAGCTGAAACCCAAGGGTCAGATGCTCAACAGACTACACCACTCTGGTACCCCATAAAATCTGCTTGTATTTTTCTAAAATTCTACAATACACATTACTGCTTCTATAAAAACAAGAAGTTTTTAAAATGTGAATTGTCAAGGTGCCTGGCTGTTGGTAGAGGGTATAACTCTTGATCTCTAGGTGGGGAGTTTAACACCCACACTGGGCATGACTACTTCAAAAAAATTAAGTGAACGGTCTATGCACAATGCACATATGTCTGACAATATTATGTACACTTGGAAATTGAGTGAATTTTTTTTTTTTTTTTTTTTGCCACAAAAACGGGGGGAAAATAAGTGAATTGTCTAGCACTAAAATCTGTCACTTCCTGCCTAAACCGCCCAGAAAACCCACAACTTTAAAACGAACTTCATGGGGCACCTGGGTGGCTCAGTTGGTTAAGTGGCTGCCTTCCGCTCAGATCATGATTGTGGGGTCCTGGGATCGAGCCCCGCATCAGGCTCCCTGGTCAGCAGAGAGCCTGCTTCTCTCTCTCCCTCTGCCTGCCACTTTGCTTCCTTGTGCTCTGTCAAATAAAAAAGTAAGATCTTAAAAAAGAAAAATAAACTTCACTTGGGGAGGCACCTGGGTGGCTCAGCCGATTAAGCATCTCTTATTTTTAGCTCAGGTCATGATCTCGAGGTCATGGGATCAAGCCCTATGTCGGGCTCTGCAATCAACAGGAGTATGCCTGACTTACTCTCCCTTCCTGCCCCTACCCCACCACTGCATATGCGCACATGCACACATACTCTCTCTAAAACAAACAAATCTTTTTAAAAAAAAAAGTAGCAGGAAAAATAAAATAAAAAATAAATTTCACTTGGGGCACCTGGCTCGCTCAGTCAGTAGAGCATGCAACTCTTGATCTTGGGGGTTAAGTTCAAGCCCCATGTTGGGTGTAGAGTACTTAAAATCTTTTTAAAAAATAAAGGTTCTATGAGGTTAAATCCACATTCCCAATCCACTGCTAAACTTTTCATTCCACAATATTCCCTCTATTCCATATATACAGTTGACAAAAACAGACAGTACATGCTGTTCCTCTGCCTCCTGTCACTCTTCTGTTCCAAAGCTTTATTTAGCCTAAACTTGTCCAGAGGGTCTTTGCCCAGAACTCACCACCTGCTGGCCAGGAGTGGAACTGAAGATATGTTTCCTCTTCCCAACTACTGCCCCCACCTCCTAAATAATCTCAAAGCCACTGCAATTCTTTAATTTTTTTGGTTAATTTTAGGTAGGTTCCATGCTGACTATGGGGCTTGAACTCAATCCTGAGACCAAGAGTTGCATGCTCTACCAACTGAGCCAGTCAGGCACCCCGAACACAATACAATTCTTAATTTCTACTTGTCACAGGGGGCATTTCATGAGTATGTGCCTATCTTTTTGCCCTTGGTGGAAAAGAGTAACAAACCATTAACATTTGGCTCAGTTCAGCTGAATTAACGACTGGCAGACCTGTGTTCTCATAGGCATTGTGACTAGACTTTCACGGCAACTTTTAAGATCAGTATCTTAAATCCAAATATATCTTAGGGTGCTGGGTAGTTCAATTGGTTAAGTATCTGACTCTTGATCTCCACTCCAGTCTTATCTCAGGGTCATGAGTTCAAGCCCTGTGTTGGGCTCCACGCTGGGTGTGGAGCCTCCTTAAAAAAACAATAAAAACAAATATATCTTAAGATATTGGGTTTATAGTTTCATCTTTGCTTTTCCATCTGCAGTATACTGTTGGTCCTCTATAGTCTGTTTCATGCCATATTCCTGGTTAGAAATCCATCTCCAAACTGTAGCACCTATCCTATGAAAGAAGCAATTAGCTACAGTAAAATTATAAAATCCAATTTCTTTCTATGAACACTGGAAGGAAAAAATGGGACTGCCTATATGATTTGCCTCTTGGTTTAGGTATGCAGGTGTCTGCATGTGCAAGCTGACAGTTCCTCACACTGCTTTGTACAGTTTGCAAAGCACTGTCAACCACTTATCAGAGGCCCCAGAAGAATTAAGTGCCTTGTTCAAAGCTACACTGCTATAAGCTCCAGTGCCAAAACCAGAACCAGACCTCTCTCTCACTGTCAGTCTTGTTCCCTGGTTTTTCCCAAAGGATCTATAGAGCTCCATCTGTCTTCTACAAACACACTCTGTGTGACATGTAAAAGTAAAACAATCATTCCAACTCAAATTTCTCACATTATCAACCAGTATCTCTACATATTTTGCAAGAAAATACCACTTGTCTTCTAATCTGATCCTATAGCTTGATGCAGAGGCACCACCCAAATGTCTTTCCCCCAAATGATTGTCTTTGGCCCACAATGAAGTCAGGCTGCCAACCCAGTGATAAGCCATATGGATGACAGAATGATAATGTTCAAAGTGGAAATAAGACTGAAGGCTAGCCATCAGGAAACATAAATGGTGGGAAAACCAGAAGAGGATGAAAGACAGAATGTGGCAGAGAACGAAACATGGAGAATGAGGGAAGAGTCAACTCAATCTCCAACGTCCAAAAATCTCTATTTCACAACACACCAAGTTCCATCAGCCAATAAAATTATCTTGTCCTTGCAGATTATCTATCTTTGTAATCCATACCAGTGACTGGTTAAGTACTAGGAAGACCAGTAAAAAGCTGACTGGGGATTATTTTTTCTGCACCATACTCCTCTCTAGGTAAGGCATCACAGTACTGATACTAAGAGCATTAAATGATTATGTTGGTACCCGTTGAACAAAAAGGATATTCTATACCTGGACATGGACAAGACTATGCAAGCAATCATCTGAACAGGGTGAGCAGAGGAGGATGTTAAGTTTAGGAAAAAAATACATCCAATACTAGAATTTTATATTAAGAAAAAACCCATATTTTTTATAATACAAATTACATAAAGGTGGACATAACTAGTAATCCTCAACCAAAGCATCAATGTTTAGGACTTTCAGATGCATGTAAACAATATCCACCTCAGAGATTCTCTTTCTGCAACCCTTAAGATTTTTGGAGGGCAGCCGAATTCAGTCGTTGGTCAGGAAAAAAAGAGAGCTCTGCAGGCTAAACCTTACCATCCACATGAAACACAACTGGAGCTCCATCAGGCAGGCTGCACCCCCTCCCCTGCAGTCCTACTCAGTGATGATACAGACATGGGGCAAGGTGGCAGTTCATACTACAGTAAATCAGAAGGGGAAAGAGGGTGCAATCTTTAATTTTTCACATTTGAAGAGGGCCTTGACAGTAAGGGATAGCCCAAGGCCCTTCCCAGGAAAAGAAGCAGGCACAGGGGCCAGGACTCAGGCTCCATTTTGACCCAACGTTTATTGTCCTTTTACAACATGTCATTTTTGGTTTAGAAACTGCTTGTGATTAGTTTTCCAACATTAACTCAAAAGCATGTAAAATAAAATCAACCTACTCTCTATATAAACACCCAGCAACTGTGGCCCTTCAACCTCCTGCCCAGGCTGGGTAGAAGGAAGGAGGGAGGGCTTGGGTAGCACTGAGTGAAGTGCAGACGCTTTACTGTGGGGAGTGGCAGTGGTGCCTTGGTTCACACCCACACAGGTCTCCTGCACTGCCCCAAACTACAACAGAAATGGCGTAGGCCCAAGGCCCAATTCCCTGTTGGTAATTCACTCTCTGCCTCCCAAATGAAAATCGCTTTTATTTTATCTCTTTTGTTTGTATTTTTTTGCAACAGAAACCCCCTGTCCAGAGTCTGACTGTAGCTGAACTGTTCAGACTGAGGAATGGAGCAGGCCATGGGCACACCCCTGGTCCCTCCTGGGCAAATGCCCCCACCCTCAGGGAACAAGGTCCAGCCAGGCCAGCTCGCTGCATGCTGGCCAGCACCACTTAGCCATACAGATCATCATCATTGTCTTCCGTGTACACACTGCCACCTGTGCCGCCTCCACTGCCCTGACTGGGGCCAGCTCCACCCTGGTTTCCTGAAGGGAATCTGTATGCACAAAAGCAGAGCCAAAAAAGAGAGTTAGGACAGGGCCTGTGTAGGATTTTCACAACTAACCCTCCAGCCTCCTTAGGATTTCCACAATCCTGGTTGTATAATTACCCAAAAAACAACTTAAGAACTGCCCACTGTAATGAAATTACCTGAAGCTGCCAAAGCCCCGACTCTGCTGAAGGGTCTGAGCAAACATCTCATACTTCCGGATGTCATTATCACTGACAGAACGGCGGGCAAAGCGCATGGCTTCCTCAAAGTGATCTCGGCGGATCTCAGGCACTGGATCATCTTCTTCTACCTCCTATAAGGTTGGTAAACACAGACCACCAGGGCTAAAAGTCCAGCCCGAATTCCTTCCCTGGCCTTCCTGGACACTCCCCTCCCTTACTGTCTCCTCTAATCCAAACCGAGTAAGTTGAAAGGCCAATCTTCCTAAGAGTCAGTGCCCTGTTTAAAAACCTGTCAGTGCATTCTGGAAAAAGCCCAACTGTGGCAACAAAACTCACGTTAGTGGTTGCCAAGGTCTTAAGAGTAAAAGCTGTAGTACTGAAGTGGCATGAGGGAACTTTCTAGGGCAGAAATTTATCTAAACTGTGATAATAGTTATAGAACTTAAATACCCATTTGTCAAGATACACAGAGACAGTATATATAAAAAGGATGACTTTTACTACATGTGAATCATATCTCAATAAAGCTAAATTTTAAAAATAAAGTTTCTAAAAAAATAAATAAATAAATAAAGTTTCTAAAAACAAAACAAAACAAAACAAAAAACTGAAACCACCTAAATTTTAAAAAGATAAATGACTTTCAGCACTTACTACATCAGATGACACCTTACCTCATGGCCTCACTCCAGTAACATATGCCCTCTTAAATCTATCCAGGTTTCCCCCAATTCCTGCAATCCTATTTCTTGAGCCAGTTATTTGGGCTACTTATTTCCTTATTCCTTAGCCTTTACAGTCTCCTTTCATAACCCAGCTCCAACTCTAGCTCTTCCACTAAGAAGCCACTCCGACTGCTGTGACATAAGAGATTGCTCCACAGAATTAAGTATATCAATAGTTTCTAAGCTTTTACGGGAGAGAAGGAGAATCTCAGAACTCCTACAAAAGGTAAAGTTTCTCATTCATTTATTTATTCATTTATGAAGTCTCTAACACGGTGCCAAAATACACTAGAAAACATACAAGATTATATAGATTCCCTATCTTTATGAAGCTTACATACACACCCCAAATTCTGCATTTAATTTCAGGAGGTCCATGGATCACCAAGGAACACAGGCCCACGGATCCCAGGTTCTAAACCCTGCTCTATTTGTTTATGTGCACAATCATATTTTGATTTCCTTCACAGAGCCTACTTCAGGCTGAGCATACAGACTAGACTATGCATCTCTCCTCGGCTTTTACAATTCCAGACTGAGGAGATTAATACTCCATATTCTCTCTGACGTCCACCTAACGGGGCATTTATCAGGTATCTTTTCAAAACCTTACAACTCTTAACTCCAGAGCATGGCAGACGCCCTGACGCCCCACAACTGGCACATATGGCGAAAAGATGCATACTCACCATGGCAGATGGATTGGTCTGCCTCTCCCGTTCTCGCCTAATTTCACTCTCGATAGATTCACGGATGGCCAGCTTGCAAGCACGCTGGCAAATTTCTGTCAGGTCAGCTCCAGAGAAGCCATTAGTCATCTTAGCCAGGAACTCCAAGTCCACATCCTAAAAGAAGCAATAGAACCTTACCATTTAGCCTCTCCACCCCTGCAATACACTGATCTCTGAGCCACCCAAGCACTCCTAATACTAGCCCGTGCCATCTTCTGCTGCTGTTTTACTCCTGATTACGAACTGTATTAATACCTTCAAATCTTCCATCTTCCCCTGACATCCCTAACCCCAATGGATTCCCCCCAATGGAATCTTTTCCAGGAATTGAACTCCATACTAGGCTGAGCACTCACAGAAATCCCTTATCACCAATGCCCTTGCACCTGCCTTGGCAACTGGAGACTTGCGCAGGTTGGCCTTGAGGATGGCAACACGGGACTTCTCATCAGGAAGAGGAATATAGATGAGCTGATCGAGGCGGCCAGGTCGCAGGATAGCAGGATCAATAATGTCAGGTCGATTGGTAGCGCCAATAATAAACACATTCTTTTTTGTAGACATGCCATCCATTTCTGTCAGGATCTGGTTGATGACTCGGTCTGCAGCCCCACCGCCATCTCCAATGTTGCCACCACGGGCCTTGGCAATTGAATCCAGCTCATCAAAGAACAGTACACAGGGGGCAGCTTGGCGGGCCTATGGGAGAGATACACGGACTCAAGCATTAACATAACTGGGTCTCTCAGACCTGAGAAGGAAAGGAAATTAAAGTGATCTTCACTGCTCCAGAACAAGATATCTTCAATTCTCCCAAGAAAAAGCTACCTTGCTGCCAAACAAGCGAGAAGACAGCTCAACTGCTTGTAGCTCACCTTGTCAAAGATTTCCCTGACATTGGCTTCAGACTCCCCAAACCACATGGTGAGCAGCTCAGGACCCTTGATGGAGATGAAGTTGGCCTGGCACTCATTAGCAATGGCTTTGGCCAGCAAGGTTTTCCCACAGCCAGGAGGGCCATAGAAGAGTACTCCCTTGGAGGGTGTCATACCAAACTTGAGGAATTTGTCTGGATGCTCCACAGGATACTAGGAAGAAAAGGAAAGATGGTTTGGCATACCCCCATAGTCTGAAACAAACTTAACCGAAGAGCAGCATCCCTCCCATGGTGTAAAATCTGGTTCTCTAGGGGCACGGTCCTTGGTGCCTATAAATTGAGAATAATAGGTTCATGAATTATGCTCTCACAATTCTTGAACTACTAACACCCCAAGCCACCTACAATATATTGAAGCAATGACTCACTCTGGACAAGTTACCCTACCTGGACCAGCTCCTGAAGCTCACGTTTGACATCCTCCAGGCCCCCAATGTCCTCCCAGGTCACCTGTGGTACCTCCACCACAGTTTCCCTCAGTGCTGATGGATTGCTCTGGCTCAGGGCCCACTAAAAAGAAAAACTGGGGATGAGATTACCAATGGAAAGGTCAAAATGCATGTGTGTATACCTGAGATAGGGGTGCAGTCCTTACCCGGAAGTCATCCATAGTAACTGCCAGAGAGTTCATGACTTCAGCATCGATAGTCTCATCCTCTAAGTCAATGAGGTCCATCTTCTTGCGGATAGCTTGAAGAGCAGCTTCCGAGCACAGGGCTGCTAAGTCAGCGCCCACATGCCCATGAGTCTCATTGGCGACCTGCAGAGAAAAGATCTACTTACTACTCTGTAAGACCTAGCTGCCTTAGGAGGCTCAGAGTATATATAAAATCCTGGCCTCTTCCCGATACGCCTATCTCTGGGTCCTCCCATTTCCCTGAACACATACTAGCAGTTCTTTCATGGCTGGGTTTTAAGTAGTCAAGCCTAGAGTTGGGGCCTGGAAATAAAGCTGACCTCAAAGTTCTGGTTTACTCTAATGTGGTGTCAACAGAGAAATATGTCAGCTCCAGTTTCCTGGATTCAACCTCAGATCAATTCCTTTCCCCTGTCCAAGAATCAAAATCAGTCTCTTTACATCTTAAGCTTATGTTCACTTTAACTGCCCGGGAACAGGTATCGTAACTCAGGGCCAGCCCTCTTCACCACTCCACCTGCTCCAGGTCCACATCGTCTGCCAGCTTCATGTTCTTGGTATGGATCTGAAGAATTTCCAAGCGTCCTGTAGCGTCAGGGATTCCAATATCTACCTCCCTGTCAAAGCGACCTGTGGGACAGTGTGTGAACACAGACAGGGCTCATTTCTGGTCCAGAGGGAAGAAGGGACAAGTCTCAGGTGACCAACCATCCCTGTCTGTCCAGGACTGTCCTGGAACTGATAGTTCCATGTCCTGGGAAACTCCTCAGTCTCAGGCAAACCACGATGGCTGGTCACCCTAGACAGGACACAGAATAAGGGAAAGGCCCCCAGGCCCTATCACTGCAAGGAGCTTCAAGAAATCCTCAGATTAAATGAAGGACAGGAATGGGATCAAAGAGATTCAGCTCAGTAAAGCTATAGTCTCCCTTTGAACAAGAGGAGGGTTGAAAGAAATCTGGGGTCCTTACCAAATCGCCGAAGGGCTGGGTCAATGCTATTGGGTCTGTTTGTTGCTGCCATTACAATCACATGTGCTCTCTGCTTTAGACCATCCATGAGGGTCAACAACTGTGATACAATACGCCGTTCCACCTCCCCGTGGGTCTGTCAGGACAGGATGTCTGGTCAGAAGTGAAGTGAGGACCTTTCAACCCCCACTATCCCCTCGGATAAGTTCCTACTTTCTCTCTTTTGGGAGCGATGGCATCTAGTTCATCAATGAAGATGATAGCAGGAGCATTCTTCTCAGCCTCCTCAAAGGCTTTACGAAGGTTGCTCTCAGACTCACCAGCCAACTTGCTCATGATCTCAGGACCTAAAAGGATACAGAATTCAAACAATGACAAAACTGTATCCTTCTTCAATCCTGAAAGAAATAATCTCTTATCTGCCCAGCCCAGAGACAGGCACTGTATGAAAATGTGGTAACCTCTGCCTACTTTCTCAGAGACTCTACCAGACACTATCCCAGGACAGCCACCAAACTAGGCTGAAGAAAAGCCAAGGAACTCACAACACCTATCTCACAATCAAGCTCTAAATGTCAAGCACATGCTCTGGGACTTCTGGCCAGAGCAGGAGACGCAGCAAACCAGTTAGACCTCTATCATTCTCAAGGAGCCAGGTGATCTCAGCCAGTCTTCCCTCAAAACCTCTCAAATAAATTTGCAGACAAAATTTGAGTTCTCCTTCTATCTTGCTCCCTCTAAATGCCTTCAGCCTTTCCACAATCTTTCTCAAGGGGGTTAAGTCGGGGGCACCAGAGTACAATACCTTCCCCTTTTTGCGTATCTGTCCATAATGTACGCTAGCAGAAGAAAGATGATGAAATATACACGAGGGCACGTGTGGAAATAAACGCCCGTGAGTTCTCCAGCTCATGAACCTGGATCATGCTCAGCTCAGAGTATGATCCAGCCAAACGAAGGTGAATCAAGTCTCCTACCATTGATCAAGAAGAAGAAGGCTCCAGTCTCATTTGCCACAGCTCGGGCAATTAGGGTCTTCCCAGTCCCAGGAGGTCCATACAGCAGGATTCCCCGAGGAGGCTGAAGAACAGTACAGAGGATATGTTTAGGTTCAGAGTCCTACCTTCTCCCATCGCCATCCACTCTAAAATGGTTTGACTGCGGCTCTATCTAGAGAGGGTGAGAATCAGAGCTTGACCCTGACACTAATAAAAATAAGCTCTCAGCATTAACTGCCAGGAAAACAGTTTACTTCAGATTATACTCACTCATTCCTCTTATTAGCAGAGAAAATACAGTCAGAAAACTGACGTTTATGACATTTATCACATACATTGCATACAAGACTCAGAGCACAGAAACCACCTAAGAAACTCTAATGTGGCGAAGTCTAAGATCCTGGACTACAAAATAGCAAGAGGCCACTAGGTCAAGGGCTTGACTTTGGACAGACAAGGGCCAGGACTAGCTTAGCCACCTAAGTGGCCTCATTCACAGGCTGCACATGGGAAATGCCCACGCAAAAGATAAAATTATTTGTATGGTACATACTAGATGGAGGAGTAATTTCATCTTCAGTGTGCCCCATGATATGCAAATGGTTAGGAAGTTACACTGTAGATCTGCAGTTCTCAAATGTTTTGGATTCAGGAGCCTTCACACTGCAAATTTCCTGAAAGTTCTACTTCTGTTAGGTGATACTATTATAAACAAGCTAGCAAACCATGGTATTTGCTTTTATAGAGTCCATGAGATAACAATGGTTTTTTACATTTTTTAAAGGACCGTTAAAAAAAAAAATAGACATGTAACAAAGAATGGACCTACCTGATTCTATGTTAGTCACCAGCCGAGATTATGTCTCACGGGGCCCAGGATGCTTACCTTAACACCAATTGCCTTAAAGAGAGCAGGATGTCTGAGGGGTAGCTCTACCATCTCCTTTATCTGAGCCAGCTGTTTTCTGCAGCCACCAATGTCATCATAGCCTACTTCATTCAAGGATTCTTCCTCATCCTGGATAAAGAGACAAAGAAAAAAGAAGGCAGGATATTAGTAACAGCAAAAGTTGAGTTTCTCTAAACCCTTCTATAATCTAGAGAAATCTTTTCTAGGATTTCCTCTAAAGGGATCCTGACTCAAAGAGCAACTCTAAAAATCCCAAAGCAAAGATTTCTAGCACAGCCTTTCCCTTTCACACTACTATCCTTAGTATTATTACTGGTAAGGGCTCCCCCACAGACCTAAAGCTGGAAACTCTGGGAAACAGGCAGAAGTCTGGATGCCATCATCAATATCACTTCTACAAAAATTATTCTAACCACTTAAGATCTTTCAGGTTTAATCTAGATTTTATTTTATTTTTTTTTTTTTTAAAGATTTTATTCATTTGGGATGACTGAGTGGCTCAGTCGGTTAAGCGGCTACCTTCGGCTCAGGTCATGATCTCAGGGTCCTGGGATCGAGTCCCACATCGGGCTCCTTGCTCTGCAGGGAGCCTGCTTCCTCCCTATGCCTCCACCTGCCACTCTGCCTGCCTGTACTCTCTCTAGCTCTCTGACAAATAAATAAAATCTTTAAAAAAAAAAAAAAAGATTTTATTCATTTATTTCACAGACAGAGATCACAAGTAGACAGAGAAACAGGCAGAGAGGAGGAAGCAGGCTCCCTGCTGAGCAGAGAGCCGATGCGGGGCTTGATCCCAGGACCCTAGGATCATGACCTGAGCTAAAGGCAGAGGCTTTAACTCACTGAGCCACCCAGGCGCCCCGAGATTTTATTTTATTTTAAAGATTTTATTTATCAGAGAGAGCACACAAGCAGGGGGAGGGGCAGGCAGAGAGAGAAGCAGGCTTTCCACTGAGCAAGGAGCCCAATGTGAGACTTGATCCCAGAACCCTGCAATCATGACTTGAGCTGAAGGCAGACGCTTAACTGACTGAGCAACCCAGGCATCCCAAATAATCCAGATCTTAAAAATCACTGGTATCAGGGTGCCTGGGTGGCTCGGTGGGTTAAGCCTCTGCCTTCAGCTCAGGTCCTGGGATCAAGCCCCACGTTGGGCTCTCTGCTCTGCGGGGTGCCTGTTCCCCGCCCCACCGCCTTCTCTCTGCCTGCTTGTGGTCTCTGTCAAATAAATAAATAAAATCTTAAAAAAAAAAAAAGTCACTGGTATCACATACTTCTAGGAAACACACAGGTCTGAAAATGAATAGTTGAAAAATTTTCCCACCTCTGGAAAGCAGCTTAGTTCCAAAGAGCAACCAGTTTTATTTTAATTTTTTTTTTTGGTGGGAAGAGAAGGAAAGGGAAAGAGAGAAATCTTTTTTTGTTGTTGTTTTTAAAGATTGTATTTAATTATTTGACACAGAGAGAGACAGAGAGCAGGAGCACAAGCAAGGGGAGTGGGAGAGGGAGAAGGTGAGCAGGGAGCCTGATGCGGGGCTTGATCTCAGGACTCTGGGATCGTCACCTGAGTGTACGGTAGATGCTTAACCACCTGAGCCACCCAGGTACCCCAGGAAAGAGAAAATCTTAACCAGGCTCCATACCTAGCACATAGCCCAAAGCAGGGCTTGATCTCACAATCCTGAAATCATAACCTGACTTGAGATGAAGAGTCAGACGCTTAACAGACCAGGCCACCCAGGCGTCCCAAAGAGCACCCACCTGATTTCAGTAGTTATCACGTGACTGCCCCACTTTTGTAATTATGAAACTGGGTACTGGAATGAAGGAGAGAACTCACCTCTCGTTTGATAGGCTCCCCTTCACAGTGAATCACTGTGTCTGGAGCAACAATGCAGTAAGGGCTGGGATCTGTCTCCACTACTTTGAACTCTACAGCACGCATTCCACCCCGGACAAGGAAAATGTCTCCTGTGAGAGCAATTAGCACAAGTGAAGTTAGAGAGGTCAAATACCAGAGCAAGTGAGAATTCCTCATTAGTACCTAGAGTCTAAAACGCCAAATTCGTGCTCGCTTTGGCAGCACATATACTAAAACGCCAAATTCATTAGATATTGCTCTTTTCCCTTCCCACCTCCACTTTATTAAGCATCAGGCAAAAGGAAAAAGCTAAGCTGTGAAGCGTCCCACTGCCACTCAAGGACGCTGAACAAAACCTTATGGGTTTTTTTGGTATATCAGGTTTTAGCCTCTGGCCTAAAGTCCATAGGTTTTTGATTTCTGGACTATAAGTAACCAAGCTTTCACAACCACCACCAATGGTCAGGATGTGCTAAATATTAAATACACTTTGGACTGGGACACAGTCACAAGTGCCCAAGCCCTCCTCCTGGGACAAAAGAAGATAGATTACTCTACTAAAACAGGGAGTGGAAGTAGGAAAACGGGGCAGGGGGAAGGGAGAAGGAGGGAAGGACAGTACACATAAGCATGGGTGCAGAATATATGCGTAAGCACATATATATGAGAATGAGATAAAGACAATCCAAGGTTCACTCCTAGGTAGCCCTACAACCAACCATCCTTAAACTCAGTCCCTAGATTGTCTCTCACCTTTCCGGATGGGTCGATAAGCTTCCAGGAAGTATGGCTTAAGGTATACCTCGAAGAGATTGCCAGTGATGCCTTCCACCGTGTCATCGATGGGTAGTACATGGATACGTTTGCCGTACTTCACATCAGGGCACGGCTGGATGCTGAGGATGACAAGCAGACTCCACATTACCAACCACACTGCAGCCCCAAGCACTGGGTGTCCAAAAGGGCCTGGCACAGAAAGCTGATGGCGAGCGAAAGAGAAAAGGCAGGGATGGCTTTAGGTGAAGAGAGGCAGGACAGTAGTGTGAAAGTGAGGACAAAAGAGCAACCATGTAGAACTAAGACAAGTCATACTCGGTAGGGTAGTAGCAGGAGCCATCAGAAGAAGCTACTGGGGCTGCTCACTCCTCATCAGCAAGCCAAAAGGAAGACCCACACATGTAAAGCCCCCAAAATAAAACAGGAGAAAGGGTCTTTAGTGAGAGATATCCAAAGATGACCCATTCTATATCAGTAACCCAATATTACAAAGTGTCAGGATCAAAGAAATAGAACTGAAAAAAATCATCTCAGCCAAGTGATCAGAGCATCTTGACAAAGTGACTAAGCACCTCTAGGAAGAAGGCTACATGAAACCTAGAATCCATGAAAAATAATCAGAAGTCTGAGATGTTCCCGGCCAGATGACAGGTGGTTGAAGAGCAGTGGCTAATGAGGACTCCAAAATGGGGAAGCCTCTTGCCTAAAATTAAGGCCAAAATCACTCCAAATGAAGCTATTTAGGGATCTAACTCAAACCATGTCTCCCTGCTATATTAACTTGGATCCTTAAAAAAATTTACTCGGGAGTCCACCCTCTGTGCCCACACTTCCACCTCTTTCTGGCCCCAACACAAGCCATTATTTCAACATAACAGTGAGACCATTTTATAGACACACACCCTCAAATGGCATCCTAAACCAGTGTCTAGCATGTGATAAATTATACCTCTGGAAAAGAAAGAAGGAAAGAAGGAAGGAAGGAAGACAGGCATCAAGAAAGTCATAGAGGGACGCCTGGGTGGCTCAGTTGGTTGGACGACTGCCTTCGGCTCAGGTCATGATCCCGGAGTCCCGGGATCGAGTCCCGCATCGGGCTCCCAGCTCATGGGGAGTCTGCTTCGCTCTCTGACCTTCTCCTCGCTCATGCTCTCTCTCACTGTCTCTCTCTCAAGTAAATAAATCAAATCCTTAATTTAAAAAAAAAAAAAAAAAAAAGAAAGTCATAGAAATCCAATTTGTCCCAAGGATCAGCAGTAGTAAATTCTGAAGTCCCAGGGAGGAAGAAACAAAACCTAGACAGTCTTGCTATAATAAGCCTTCCCATGGCTAGGAGGCTTCTGCTTTGTGTAGCTGCCAAGGACTTCGCTGGGGTCCTGTCTATAATTCAGGCTGTCTCTGGCCTCCCATCCCTGAGGGTACAAGAACCCCACACACACCTGATGACATCTCCTAGGTGTACACGAAGGTTGTTCCGAACAACTCTATTCATTCGAATCTTCTCATCGGAACATGTGTCATCAGAAAGCACAATGCACACAGCTTCCCTCCTCTTCTTTCCTTTCAGCAACACCGTGTCACCTCGGAACAATTGCAGCTCATCCATCTTGGGCTGAGAAAAGAAGGTTAAGGGCTTTGGGTCACTGGGCCAGGGGTTAAGCAGCAGCCCTGGAAGCCAGAATACCCAGTAAACCCTGCTCTATCTGTGGTCACTGCAAAAAACAAACGAACAAAAAAAACCCAAGGAAAGAAACCCGGGAAAAGCCCTCAGGTTAAGTGCAATGAGGAAAGATTAGACCTTGGACCCAACTTACCTGGGACAAAGACACCACACTGTTGTCCTCATTGATGGCTTCATCAACAATTAACCGATTGGGACGGTTCTTCTGTTTAAGAATGGCTGTTGATAAGTCATCACCTTTTGAACTAGAAAGAAAATGAAGTTAGTCCCAATACATACTCTAGTCCCAAGGGCCCCACCAGTCATTAAAACTCACACTTAGGAAAGAAATAGTGGATAAATGAAGCTGTCCCTAAACCAGTGATGTGAGATAAAAGATATTCATCCAAGGTCATATAGAGTAACATTTAGCACATACAGTTCCCATTCCAGCAGCTCTTGGTATTCTGAGCACTGGTAACCTAGCTGTAAAGGCCCCAAGTGATCCTGCCCCAGAGTCAGGAAACTATGGCCTGAGAAGACTAAACAGATGTAGAGGCTGGATAACAATTAGAGAAATGACAACAGTCTTAATATGAGACAGTGATTAGGAGAAGGGGCTCGCAGTAAGACCTGCTAGGTCTGAATCCCAACCCTGCCACTGCTTGATTGTGATCTTGGGCAAGTCATTTAACCTCTCTGGAAGTTGGAAGTTCACCATCTGTAGAGAGGTGAATACAGTAGTACCTATCTTACAGGATTATTGTCTTAAGTGAGATAATGAATGCAAAATGTTCAACACAATGCCTGGCACATGGTATTAATGGTCACAATGATTAGCACTGCAGAACAAAGCATAAGCTCGCTCTTTGCTAACCTTCTTGGAGAATGAAGTGAGCAAGACAACTTCCTGTAGGGCTCAGCGAAGCCCCAAGTCCCACCAAGCAAGCCTGGGGACAATGAAGCAAAATCATTAGCACTACTATCCTTACTGGCTAAACCAGCTGAATGCCAGCGCATTCGATATACCACAGAAATGCCAAGCATAAAGACCATGATATTTGGGGAAAACAAAACAACTCAACTAACAGATATGAAACCTTAAAAAAGATGGCCAAGCTCAAAAACAGCTTCACAAATCACTGCAAAGACATACAATTCCACAATGTTGGCTCAAAAAGTCAAAACCAAGAAATGCTGAGACATGGAGCAAATCCAAATCCCTCACCCAAATCAAGGCTGCCTGAGTCTAAGCTTGGTTTAAGCCCTCTAAATAGTTTCAATCATTTCCTTGAAGATTATTCACTTTATACCAACTTCTTACCTACCTCTTCTTCAATCTTCAGTAACTAGACTCAGTGGGCTTTCCCTTTGAAAAGTTATCCTCTTTTACTAAGGCTCAGGAAAACCTGAACATTAACCAAAACAGGGAGACCAGAAAACGGAGAAAATGAAGAAATAAAAAGGAATCTTTCCCATTAATTATTCCTTCAGTTAACAAATTAGCAAGTATACATTACAGGCCAGCCACCCTCCTAAGTTGGATGTATCTTCACAACTTGCAAGAAAAAAAAGATGCCCATATTCCAGAATACCAGAGAAGGCATTGTGGGGTTTCTCCATCTTTTGGTCCTGATATACCCAACAGAAATACAAATCCCGTTCATCTAGCAAATCTGCTGATCCTCTCACATAGGCTGCGTCTTTAATCATCACCTTAAAACTGATTTCTAAGAGTAGAGTTTCCTCAGCTTAAACTTGCCTCCTCAACCTAAAAATGTAGCACTCTGGGCACAATGCTGCATAGCAGGCAGACTCTTCCAGTGCTTATCAACACGCTGGAGAACAAGTATGGTCAATTCGGCAGCTGAAGGCAATTCCATCCCATCAACTCTCCCTCTCTCCCACACATCAAAATACCTTCCAAAGACTGCCCACTTTCCTGTTTAATCTATGGTACTGGGGCTAGAGAAAAATAAAATGCCAGATGCCTCTAGTCATCACAGTTTATATTTTAACCCCAAAGCTGCATTCTAGGAAAACTTACCTGCCTACCATTCCTGACCCTGGCAATGGAGATGAGCAGTATGTCCTTCTCTTAAGGTAAAGACCTTTACTTCCCTATCTATCTACTAAGATCAAAGGAAGTAACCTCTAAAAGAGAGCTTCAGCCTGATCGTGGGCCAACAGCAGTCCTGGAGGCTCTTTGGGGACATCCCCCATTGTCTTCTGCATGAGTCAGGCCCTTTCCAGAACTCCAATGGGCCACAGGGGACTTGGAGGGAATTCAGGTAAGAGTCATCAAGATGACCTAGAGGTTAGAAACCATCTATGATGCCAGGTTCCGAGAATTTTGAATTCTTATTTTTAGTCTTGAAAATAAATGATTGACTAAATTACCTAAGAGAGTAAGAATTAATAAGTAATGGTCCTTTAAAAGACACCCAAGTAATACTTCATCTCGGTTTAGAGACCAAAAAAAAGAAACACACCTCAAAAAACTTAATTCTCTTCAAGTCAGGAAAGTGATTTGCATAAGAGTTTCCACAGGATGGCTTTTTTTTCCTTTTTCAGTATCTAAAGCTCTTGATTCTAAATATAATGGGCAGGGGGTTGAGGTGGTCATCTCTTATCTGATGCTTTCCTGAAGAACTGACGACCCAAGATTTCTCAACACAGCGGTTTGGAGAAAGGAGTGTGTGTGTTCAAAGAGTTAGGGCAACTCTAACTTTCTCATCACAAAGGCTGATATCGAGGAAGGCCCGCAAATTACCATCTGAGATTCGAACTTTAGCAAACGCCCAAAACAGTAGAGAAAAGTTCCTACTTCCCACCCCACTTCCTAAAATTAAGGAAAACTGACTAAAGCTTTATCATGTGAACAACCAACATAAACTACGAAGGCCAGAAACCTAGGGCCCGCCCTCTCCCTAACAGCCCCTCACTACTCAGGTCGTGAGGATGTCAACCAAGGGACAGGCCGAGCCAGCTCCGAAAAGGCCGTCGTGAGCTTCCCTGAGCTCGCCGAGTCTTCCCGGTCCCCGCTCCGGCCTCCGCCTGTCTCGCAGCTACTAAGGCCTTCACGTGGCCCAAAGTCCACGCCCACCGGGCCCAGTTAGGGCGTCAGGCCCACGGGGCCTGCTCCCTCCGGGGACCAAAGGCCTTCCGCGGATAGTAGACCTGATCGCAGGTGGGCGCCCTAAGGCCCTGGGGCTCCGCGCCGGCCATGTGGACTAGAGACTTCACAAGAACGGGACAGTGGTTCCCAGGGAGCCAATCAGGCCGGCCGGGCCTGCATGACACAGCACGATCTGGCCCAGGCCCCGACCCAGGCCCAACGCAAGCCCGGCCTAGGGGACGCGCGGCTGCGCAGCCAGACCCGACCGCGGCCCCTCATCGCCCCCCTTCTTCTGCTTTCCCTGTCTCCCTCCTTCCCTCTCTCCACCTCTTAGACGCGCCCACTGCCAGGCCCCGCCGGGCCTACCCAGCTCGGCGAGTCCCCAGGTGCGCGCACCCGCAGCGGGCGGGCGGGCGCGCGCACACACTCACTCAGCTCCAGAGGCCATGGCGCGCGCCTCTCCCGGCCGGCGGCTGTGGCGGCCCGCGGGTAACGGCTACGAGGGGTGGCAGGCGACCGACTGGGCCGGGGCTCGGCTCTCCCAGGCAGGGGGCGAGCTGCGGCGACAAACCCGCAGGCGGCCTCCTTCTCGTTTCCTCCTAGCGGCACCGAGGCGGTGGGCGGGCGGTATACACTGGCTCCTGATCCGGGAGGGGGCAGCGGCAGCAACGACTCAAACGACGGCTGCAGACGCTGCGCTGAGACTGAACCCAGAAGAGCCGAATCATCGGAAGGAGAGGTGCTCTCACCTCAGCCAATCAGCGCCTGGCCTGGGGACTCCCTCCCGCCTCTCTGCGCCTCTCCCCAGCAACCCGCAGACCAGAGCCAATCAGGAAATTCGCTTGTGGCCTGGCTCCCGCCTCAGGGATGCAACACGCCTAGTAACGCCACGTCAATTGGCCGCAGCGCTACGCTTCCTCGACGGATTGGAATTTACGACCAATCAACAAAAAGGATGGGGCCAGATCGACGGGCGAAAAAAAGAGCCTTTAATCCCTGGGAGGCGGACTCTCCCACTTGGCTCCAGTTCATTGGTTCCTGATCTTACCCTGCTGAAGAACCTGGCACAATGGATTGAACCCTTGTATTAGTCTAGTCCTGTTGCAGTGATAACCTACACACCATTTTCTTCCCAAACCTAAGGATCCACCCTAAACCTTCTCCTGGCTTCTTCAAAACGCTGGCTGGAGCCATGCCTACTCTGAACCCTTTGACTAGCACCCCACCTTTTAATCCACTCCACCCTATTCTTGTGGCACCCTCTGGTAACCCTAATCCCATAAGCTTTACAGTTCCTCAGAGCTTGGAGGTACATGCTTCCTCTTACCACTGGGTATTTATATTAATGGCTAGAGGAGGGAGGGCACTCAAGTCCAAAAAGGAGTCTAAAGGCAACCACAGAACCCAGTAGATTCAATAGAACCCAAAGCAGCAAGAAAGCTGCATGCTGGGCGCCTGGGTGGCTCAGTGGGTTAAGCCGCTGCCTTCAGCTCAGGTCATGATCTCAGGGTCCTGGGATCGAGTCCCGCATCGGGCTCTCTGCTCGGCAGGGAGCCTGCTTCCTCCTCTCTCTCTCTCTCTGCCTGGCTCTCTGCCTACTTGTGATTTCTCTCTGTCAAATAAATAAATAAAATCTTTAAAAAAAAAAAAGAAAGCTGCATGCTGAGACTTGAAGTCCTTGGGCCCCAAATGCCAGCTAGCCCTGACTAAATTCAATAAACAGATTTGGTATCATGCTGATTATATTAATTCACCCTTCACCTCCTATCCACACAGACAGGATTGACTGAGACTGTCAAATCCCAAATTTCTAGAATTTGGGATAGGGGTAGGGAGTCACTTAGAGACTCAGAGGTCTGCTTGTCCCTCCCCTCTAAGAACCAAATGTTTGCCCTTGTCCTGAGAGGTCTGCCCAGACCACCTTCCAGACCCAGCTCCACTCATTCTGTGACCTTGCACAGGATCCTGGGCTTTGAGACTCTGGCTTTTAGGCAACAGAAAGAACCAAAGCCATTGCAAGGATTCCTGTGGCCCTTTCCCTTTCTTCTACCCAGAACTCAATCTCATAAGGTAGATGATGTTGGGAGAGGGCATCTTAGAGAACCAGCACTCAACTGAATCAGACAGCTGTGAGCCATCCCACTCAAGTATATGTAGTAGGCAAACAAGAGATAAATATGCATTTTACTCAACACAATTAACAGGAATATAGGAAAAAAAGGTGTCAGTCATAGCAAAGTTAATGCCTTTTTGGTGGCAAAGGAACCAGAATGGCAGTAACTAGGCCAAATTTTGCAGGACTCCTACCAACTTCACCAATACCAGACTTATACAGGAATGATCCATTTCACCCACACTCCTCAAGAATGGTAAAGCAGAAAGCCGTCCCCACAGAGAAATGGGCCACTGGAGCCCCAGCTCAGGCTCTTTAAAATGTGGCAGCTACAGTTCATGAGGCTCCGGCAGAGATGTCTGAAACTCCTCAAGAAGGGCTTCACGGTCAGGGGAATGAATCCAGTCCAGATAGGTTTCTAGGTACAGGGGGAGAGACCTGGAGAGCAAAAAGAGTCATGTTTGAGGGTGAAGGATAGGCAGCCACTCCATCCCTTTCATTCATTCCCACCCCCAACAGACTCAAGGACTCCAAGAAGCCAACTGCCCTCAGCCCCAACCCCGCAGGCCTCAGCCTCACCATGCAGCATTCTCCTGTGGCAACTCTGTTTGGGCCTTTAGCCTCCACCAGAGAGCAGTGGCCTCATGCCTCCGATCCATCCTCCTCAGAGTCTGAAGCAAGTGAAAGGAAGCATCTTGATTACCTGCAGCCCCACCCCAAAGTAGAAAGGCTTAGAACCTGACACAGCCTTAAGCATTTTATAAAAGGAGAAACTGAGGCTTAGAGCAGGAAAGTATCTTTTCTACAGTCACACATGGAACCAGGAGGGTCCATTCCCAACCATTCCTTGCCCGCCCAAGAAAAAGGGCTCAGCTGACTGCTTCTCCCCAGCAAACTCTGAGCATAGTTGTGGTCTTTGTGTCTGAGGACACTGGAAAGACTGAGGAACTCCAGAGAGTCCTCACACACACTTGCAAATGTCTTCAAGCCTGGGTATATCCCTAGGTATATATGGTACAACCTCATTCATCCCCTTCTATCTGGGAACATCACTCTTCCACTGATCCCCAAGTACCTCCCAGATGGCCCTCTCTGTCCTTGTACATCTGGACCTAGCTGATATCATGCAAATATACATACCTGGGCACATTTGCACACTGAGAAGGAAGTCCTGTAGGGCTTTCGTATCTTGGTCAACGGCCACCCACTGAAGTCCACGACTAATCAGGGCAGCTGCCCGAAGCTGTTGTAGTGCCACATCTGATATACACCCCTTCTCACGATTGGAAGCAGGCCCTGGGGACCACCCCGAAGTCAAAAAAGTATGTCCCTGCTACACAGGCACCTGTGTACTGTAGTACTACAGAATCCCAAGTACTCCTCCTTCTCTTCTTATGTCTGGAGTACCCCCCCAACCTTTTTTTAAAGTCTCCTGGTAGGCTAGGATACAAGGAAAGGCAACACATTCACCACCCCTCCCCTTCCAGGAGGGACGAGGAAAATTGAGAGTCTAGATCACCTTGTTCTTCATCCTTAGGTGTGGTCCGGAAAAGCAGCTCAAGGCACCTGAAGTGGAACACAAAATAGGGGTGAGGAAGAGTCAACCTCAGAAACTCTAGGGTGAAAAAAAAAAAAGAAAAGAAAGAAAGAAAGAAACTCTAGGGTGACTCGGTAAGAATGGAGCTTACTCAGGTCCCAATCAGCAAATTATCCCTCCACACTTCCCCTAGGATTCTGGTTGGCTTCCTGAGCTCACCGGCTAAATTCACTAATTGCCTCTTTTGGGGCCCCCAGCTGCACCCAGGCTTGACCCTGAAGCAGGTAGGTTGCAGAGACCCAGGATGGGCAGTGTGGTGACTCTTTGGTTCCTTTTCTGGCATCTTCCCTCAGCTGGGGCATCTTGGGAAGCAGAGATGATGTGCGGCTGAGTAGCTCCTCACATACAGTCAAGGCATCCTGGGCTCGGCCAGCCTGGATCAGTGCTGCAGCTGCCTCTAAGAACACCTCAGGCATACAAGGCCCTGGAGGGGAAGGTGGGGGAAAGAACTGGGGTGGGAAGAGGACACAGTGTCTTAAAGAGACATTAGTCACCATCCCCAACCTCTTCACCAGGCTCTGGTACCACAGAGACCACCCATTGCTTGCTACCCCGGACCTTTTGCTCGAGAACCTTTGTGGTCTGGCCTTCCAGCTTGGACAGACAGAATAGCAGAAGAAAGAGAAAACAACAGTCCTATTCTACTCCAGAGGAGACTCCAACCCTCTCACTCCATTACAGAGAATCTTGAAGACATACCCACCTTTGATTCTGAGCCATCCAGCACCAGAGCCAGTAGGTCCAAGTAATGCTCTGCAGCATCCTCTGCCCTGAGAAGTCATAGCCTATGAGCTTCATCTTAGGCCCTTAGCAGGGTCCGCCAAGGGCTCTAAACTAACAAAAGGATGCTCAAGGTCCCTGGGGAGTAGGGAGAGTGGGAGCTTGGGGCTCCAATCCAAGCTTGGAGCTACCCTCCTTACAGAATGGATTTGGGAGATTTCAGGGTTTTACACTTGATCTTAGCCAAAAGGCCAAGAAGCGATTGATTTCAGAATTTTAAAGGTACAAGAGCTTAGTGTCTGGGTGAAGAATCTTAAGTTCAGGTCCAGCAATAAGGCAGAAGGTCGAGGAGTGGAAACCTATGTCCTACCACTGACTCGTCCACACAGCTGACGTGCAAGAACAGAAGCAGAATCACACCCCAGGGAAGGCATCAGAAATGGGAAAAGGAGCTCAGATGAGCAAGGCAGTGGAACCTCACCTTCCCACCTGTAAACATCGGCTTGCTAGCAAGTACTTGGCCTGGCTCGGTGTGCCACAATGAAGGGGTGAGGCTGGGTGAGGTCTGGGGAGTAGTAACTCTACTTCAATGAGAAGCTGAGGGGCTTCAAAACTGTGAGTGACATTCAAGGCCTAAAAGGGACAAAAAGAAAAAAGTATATCTTTAATCTTTGGAAGTCCTATTTCCTTCTATTTACAATTTGATTAGTCTCCCTAACACTTCAGCAATCCCTGTATCTTCAGTCCCTTACCTCAACCAACAGCTCCAGACTCTCCAACTCTGCTGCTGTGTTCCCCAGTTGCCGATACAGCCTAGAGGCCTCCAGAAGTGGGGGACCACATGTTGACCCCCCTTTCAGGGCTGCAGCCAAGTACAGCAGAGCTCTTTGTGGATTGCCCTAGAAGGTTGAGAGGACACAAGCCTCAGCTACCCTCATGACGCAGAAAGGTGTCTATAACACCCATAAGTTCCCCGACCCCCACTAGGACTGTCTTTACCATTTTACGGAGACAGGTCCCTAGAGCCGTGTACACCTGGACCAACACAGGTCGTGAGCATAGACCTGAGGCTGCTTCTTGTAGGCTGCTCAGTGCCCTGGGCAGGCTTCCTGTGATCAGCTCCTGGAGGCCTAAGGTCAGTTCAGGGTTTAAACTTAAGGAAGCTGGGGGATGATAGGTAACAAGAAGTACAGAGAAGCTCCACTGAGCTGAATGGTACATGACAGGGAAGGTTTGAGCCAAAGGACCCCTTAAGACAGGGAGCGGGGAGGAAGGGATGAGTAGGACTGCTAGCTGACCTTGGCGATAGGCAGAAGCTGTAAGAAGGATATCCCTTAAGCCCCGGGCATCCTGCAGGGTCAGTGGAGCATCTGACTCCTCAGCTGGAGGGCTCCAAGTTTTCAGAAGCAGCAGCAGATTCTCAGAGGCCTCACTCTGAGGAAAGAAGGGTGATCAGAGGCTCTAAGCCTATAAACCACCTCTCCTCTCCTATCTCAGTCTATCCTGACTGGACCTTGAAATCAAGGGTCCTCCTGATTCCTGTTCCCTCAGTTTTAAGACATAGATAGCTATGGGGTGAGGATAAAGGGAGGAAGAAAACCTTGGGGGCACTGATGATCTGTTTTAGTGAGCCTCCTCATTCAGTATGAGCCCAGAGGACTCAGGGCAAGAACTATGTGTGGGTTATTGATGAGAAGACTGAGCTGGGAGATGACTTCAGCAAGGTCAATAAAAGCCCTAACCCTATCCAAGATCATTAAGCAATTTGAAAAAACACTCAAGAGGCACCTGGGTGGCTGGGTTGGTTAAGTGTCAGATTCTTGATTTTGGCTCAGATTATGATCTCAGGGTCATAAGGTCAAGCCCCACATCCGGCTCTACGCTTGAGTCTGTTTGAGATTCTCTCCCTCTCCCTATGCCCTGCCCGTGCATATGATCCCTCTCTCTTTCTCTCAAAACAAATAAATAAATATTAAAAACCTACCACCACTCAAGAGAATCCCCCCAGTGAAAGACCAACCAGAGCAATGTCACCAAGAGTCCCAGAGAGAATCCAGGTCTTCTAACCACCAACCCAGCAGCCTTTCCAGCACAAAATGATGCTACTGCCTCTGAGACAGGTGAGAAACAGGAAGAGACCCTTAGATCCAAGTTACTTCCCAAATTACCTGGTTGCCATTCAAGGTCTGCAGCAAGAAGGTCAAGTCCCCCAAACAGTCAGTGCTTAGCCAGACGGCAGCCTGCAGGCCAGCCAGGTGGTGAAGGGCAGGGAGCACCTCCAGAAGGGTGGAATAATGGAGAACGGAGTCCCACAGCCCCCTGAGCCCACATTCCAGTCTGGGCCCCAACTTCTTCTGGGTCTCCAGCACTGTAGAGGACAAACATACAGCTGAGGTTGGGACCTCATCTCTGCTTTTCTCTTTCTGCAGGAGCCCAAAGGTCACAAAAAGTGCTCCTGGTCTGAGGAACACCTGGAGGATAAGAGAATTGCAACTCTCTCCATGGAGGTGACAAATTTTATTGCTCCTGATATCCCCTTTGCAAGTACTTAAACCCAGACAATCTGGCAGGGAAATGGAAAGCAATCTCTGGCCCTCACCTCTCTCCAGGCCCTGTTGGATATCCTGTGCCTGGTCCTCAGTGAAACCCTGGGCCAGGCTCGCCCTCAGGGTAATGAAATTGCAGGTAACAGTCAATTCCAAGGGGAGAACAGGAACAGCTGCAGGGAGCCCTGGAGGAACACAAGTTGATCTCACAGACCACTCCCTGCAGAAAGATTCCCCAAATAAGATCCAAACCCAAAGATCACCTCACCCCAACCAAAATGGCCATTTGCAGAGTTTGGAAAGGGCGAGTGATGGGGCAAAGAGATTCACCTGCACCAAAGTGAATTCCACTCCAGTCCTGTCTGTGACTTAAATAGGATCCCCTGTCCCTTGGGGAATTTTCTCAGTTCCAGAAATGCAGAACAGGAACTGGTCTCTAGCTGTGGGGGAAGGTAACTGACCAACCTGAGGAGTATCCTACTTACCCCTCAGACTATGGAGGAGTCCCCTGAACCCTTCCAGTGAATCTTGAGCCAACTGCTGTCGCCTCAGAGACAGACCCGAGTCCTGAGCCACCTAACAGATGTGGGATGAGGTATCATTGAGGATCAATCCTTATTTCTCCCCTTGCAACAGTGGCAAGGGATGACGTTCTCCAGTCATTTCTGGCTCCTGACGGGGGAAGCCAAACTCACTCCCTCCCCATCAGTTGCGGTAAATCCACCGGAAACCCCCTTTCTGGTAAGCGAGGGTCCCAGCAACCGTGTTACCTTGGCCTGTCGAACGAGCTGGTCATTCTTTTCCCTCCACAGGTCTAGGCAGCTGGTGTGTGGCACTGAGGTGCCCAGAGGGTTCTGGTGCGACATGGTGGTCTAGGCTGGGGTTGGACACCTGGAGGGGAACCCTGAAAGGTAAGCCCGGCCCCGCCGCGGTCCCCACCGGAGCGGGGAGGGGTCCTTCCGCTTCCGAAACCCCCCGCAGCTCCTTTGCTCCCCTCCGGGCCCCAGCAGGAGCGACTCGCCCTTTACAGGAGAAATGGACTATCTCCTGGACACTGTGGCGGCTCCCACCCCAGCCTCTTCCATCTCGCCTCTGGTTGGCCCGGCCGGCAAAACTCTCGGCTGCGGTTGGTCCTCTTCAAGGGTTAGTGCCCGCGGGAAACTCGAGGAAGAAACGAGTCGGGTAGCGATGCGTGAGAGAGGCTACGGCGGACCAGAGGGCGGAAGTGCTACTTCTCAGGGTTCGGCTTGCTAGTCCTTCGCGCAGGCCAAAACCCTGAGAAATCGATCTCGGTACTAGAAACCGTGTCCCATCCCTTCCCTCGCAGCCACACTTCCAGGTCTGTCTAGCTTTGCCCCCGCAGAGGGAAGGCCCGCGCAGTGCATGCTGGGAATCGTAGTACCGCCCGGAGTCGCCACAAAATACCCAGCCGAGGCACAAAGTATCTCCAAAAACGAACTGAGGCCAGACCAGGGCCCTTGCTAATCCGCCCATCCTTTCTTTGCTCACCATGGAGCACCAGCACGCTACCGCATTCTGCTCAACCCTATGCAGGCCGACTGCTGGCAGAACGGCCCTGGGCTTGCACAACCCGCTCTGCTCAAAGGTACCTGCCCCTTTCAACAAATGAGACCCAAGAGAACTGGCTATCAGTACGCAGAAACAAAGCAAAACTGTGACCCTTACCACAGATAAAACCAACTCAATATGGGTAAGCTGAACTTCATTAAGAACTTTTGCTACAAAGGCAAGATCAAGAAAATTAGGGGTGCCTGGGTGGCTCAGTGGGTTAAAGTCTCTGCCTTCAGCTCAGGTCATGATCCCAGTGTCCTGGGATCCAGCCTTGCATCAGGCTCTTCAGCAGGGCACCTGCTTCCCTTCCTCTCTCTCTGCCTTCCTCTCTGCCTACTTGTGATCTGTGTCTGTCAAGTAAATAAAATCTTAAAAAAAGAAAGAAAATGCAAAGTCAAAAATGGAGAAATTATTTTCCGATTATTACCTACCTTATAATCTTATAACCGACCAGTATCCACAATATGTAACTCTCAAAGCTCAATAATGAAAAGAATCTAAACCATTTTAAGATGAACAGAAAAACATGAATAGGAATTTTATGGGGAAAAAAGGTACATGAATGGCTAAGCACCATATTAAAAAATGATTAGCCATCAGGGAAATGCAAATTAAAACCACAAGATAACATGGCTGGCTCAGTATGTCTCTTGATCTTGGAGTTGCAAGTTCAAGCCCCATGTTGGGTGTAGAAATTACTTAAAAGAATAAAATCTTTTTTAAAAATCTTTAAAAAATAATAAAACCATAAAATACCATGACACATGTACACACACAGAATGGTTACAATTCTTAAAATGCAGATAATGCCAGGGGTACCTGGCTGGCTCAGTCCAGGGTGTGTGACTCTTGATCTCACAGTTTAGAGTTCTAGCTCCACATTAAGTGTGGAGCCTACTTTAAATAAATAAACAAACAAACAAACAAATAAAAACACAGGTGATACCAAATGTTAGTGAGGATGTGGAAGAACTAGAACTCTTACACATAGTGGGAATATAAAATGTTATAGTTACCTTGGAAAATAGTCTGGCAGTTTCTTAAAAATTAAATCATAAGCTTATCATAGGACCCAAAAATTCTACTCTAGGGAAACCTCTCAAGAAAAATAAAAACACATCTACACCAAGAATGGTATGCAAATGCTCACAGCAGCTCCAAAAATATTCATAATAGCTAAAAAACAAAAAACCCTAAAAGCAATCCAAATGTCCATTAGCAGATCATAGCCATACAATGGACTATGACTCAGCAATAAAGAGGCAAAAACTGATACATGCTTCAACATGGATGAACCTTAAAAAATTCTAAGTCATTGGGGTGCCTGGGTGGCTCAGTGGGTTAAGCCTCTGCCTTTGGCTCAGGTCATGATCCCAGGGTCCAAGGATTAAGCCACACATTGGGTTCTCTGCTCAGCAAGGAGCTTGCTTCCCCCTCTCTTTCTTTGCCTGCCTCTCTGCCTACTTGTGATCTCTGTCAAATAAATAAAAATTAAAGACCACGTATTTGATGACCCCATTTGTATGAAATGTTCAGAAAAGACAAATTTAGAAAAACAGAAAACAGATCAGTGACCTGCAGTGAAACTGAGGATCAGTTGTAAACAAAGTATAGGGACTCTGTAGGAGTGATAAAATTTTTTCTAAAACTAGGGGCGCCTGGGTGGCTCAGTGAGTTAAAGCCGCTGCCTTCGGCTCGGGTCATGATCTCGGGGTCCTGGGATGGAGTCCTGCATCGGGCTCTTTGCTCAGCAGGGAGCCTGCTTCTCTCTCTCTCTCTCTCTCTCTGCCTGCCTCTCTGTCTACTTGTGATTTCTCTCTGTCAAATAAATAAATAAAATCTTTAAAAAAAAGAAAATGAAAAGACTAGGGCAGTTGGCTCAGTCAGTAGAACATGGGTCTCTTGATCTCAGCGTCAAAAGAATTCAAGTCCCAACTCAGGAGTGGAGTCTACCTAAAAAAAAAAAAAAAAAGAGGGATGCCTGGATGGCTCAGTCAGGTCAGTGTCCAGCTCTTGGTTTCAGCTCAGGTCATGATCTCAGGGTCCTAGGATTAAGCACTGCCTTGGGCTCCATGCTCAGTGTGTCTAATGAAGATTTTCTCTCTCCCTCTACCTCTCCCTACACTTGCACACACACTCTCTCAAATAAATCAATCTTAAAAAAAAAAAATGAAAGGACAACTCAAGAAAATGAACAAAGTATTTGCAAATCATGTATCTGACAAGGTATGTATACCTGGAATATATAAACAATGCTTATAACTCAAAAATTAGGAAAAAACTCAATTAATAAACAGAGAAAGACTCTGAATGGACAGTTCTCCAACAAGCACAAGAAAAATGCTCATTACCTTTAATCATCAAGGGCATGCAAACCAAAACCATGAGATACCACTTCACACCCACTAGGATGGTTAGAATCAAAAGTAGTAATTATAAGGCACGGATGTGCAAAAATTGGCACCCTTATACACTAACCATGAGAGTATTACGTGGTACGGCGCCTTGGAAAACAAACTGGCAGTTCCTCAAAAAGTTAAACATAGATGTACCATTTGACCTAGCAATTCCACAATATACCACTAGGTATATACCAAAAATAAATGAGAACATACATCCAAACAAAACTTTTACATGGATGTTCAAAGCAGCATTATTTGTAAAAACTGAAAGGTGTTAAGAACCCAAATGGCCATCAATGAATGAACAGATAAACAAAATGTGATATATCCCTGCAATGGAACATTATTTGGCCATAAAAAAGAAATGAAATACTGATACGTGAAGCAACATGGATGAACCTTGAAAAATTAGGCTGAGTGAGAAGCCCGACAGAAAAGGACACATACTGTAGGATTCCATTTATATAAAATGTCCAGAATAGAAAACACAGTCAGAAAGGAGATTAGTGGTTGCCTAAGTTTAGGGATGGAGGTAGGGAGGGTTGGAGGGTGATAGGAAAATGTACCGAGTTTCTTTTGGGGGTGATGATAATGTTCTGAAATGGACTCTGGTGAGTTGTACAGCTCTGTGAATATACCAAAAGTTATTGAATTGTGCACTTTAAATGGCCAAATTTTATATGAATTGTACCTCAATAAAGCTCTTTAGAAAAACAGTGAGTTAGTGTGGAATGGGTGTTTTGATGTCAACTAGGAGGCAGGGATAAGAATTTTTAACCATATATCTTTCTCCAAAAGGATCTTGAAGTTAGATCAGAAGAAAACGAAATAGCCGATGGCAGATCAGCGTATTTTCCTTAGGCTTTAGGCTTCAGGCTCCAGGAAAGGAGGCTCCCTGCCAAGAAAAAAAAAAGAAAGAAAAAAAAAGGACGAGGTGGAACCTGACTAGGAGAAGCTGAGGAACTGGAGTCCTGAAATCCTTCCCATTGGTGCTAGGGATGGAATAGGGTCTTTTCTTCTCACAGAGGTACTGTGTGCTTATTAAATGATGCCTGGGAATGGTGTCCACGAGACAGAGAAAAGCAAAGGGACTTTTTTCTAATTCATCTTTTAGTCTTAGCTGGGGCCTAACTTCTCTCTTTTTTAGTGTATCCCTGCCAAGGTTACCAATGTCCAATCCTCTAATTGCCTGAAATAGTATACATTTCTTATCATCTTTCTGTTTGACCTATGTAGCACTACAGACTATTAGCCATGAATAATTCCATCTCTTTCTTTAGCTACCACAGCCATGAATGCCTTTCCTTCACACTCACTGCTAAACTAAGCAGCTTGTCTTCTTTCTGCCAAGAAGAAGTGCTATTCCACAATTTTACATCTGTTCTTCTTTCAGTTGTTTCATCTCCTCCTGTCCTGGGCATTCTTGAACATCAAATAGCAGGCCTGACCCTTCTCTTAAGAGCTTCCCCCCACCCTCCTTTGAGGCACATTTCCATGAGAATTTCATGCCAGCACTTCAATGTGACACAGTAGTGAGATGGATGGAGAGCACACATGCTTTAAACTTATAATTTTGGTTTAAAGTCTGGAATAATCAATGGGACAAGATGAAATGCTATGTAAGAAGGGCATTAGGTCTGATAAATGATAGCAAATGCTGGAAACCTAGGGTGGCCTCCTAAGCCACTTTGTCCTAGAAGTGAAGGACAAAGGGTGCTCTGGGGTGAAAGAACCCAAAAGAGGAGGGAATACAGCACCGTTTCGGATTTTAGACAATGAGTCTGTGTACTCCATGATGCCTGGGCTTGTCTTTCCAGCAGTCTCTGCTATCAGCCAAAGGATAAGAATTTAATAAAATACGTTACACGGAAAAGAAAAGAAAAATGGCAGGTGGGATAACAGGAATGAAGTAAGGGGAGGAGGAGGAGGAGGAGAAGTAAGGGAAGTGAATTCAGACACTTTCAAACACTTCCCAAAGGTTTTCAGGCATAGGTAGGTCTGCATAAGATGGCCGATGTTATCTGTGCCTCATGGAAGGGGAGAATGACCATTCCCCTAGTCCCTGTAGGACAGTGGGGGCTCTGCCACCTCTCAGACACACATATTTACATTATTAGTTTATTCTTCTTTGGAGGCCACCCTCGAAAGCAAGAGTTAGGGAGCAGGCCCCACTATGATTTTGAATTATAAAATAATGAAGTCCCAGGTGTCAGTAGCTCCTGGCTGCATGGTGGTAAAAAGTGGAGCTAAGCCTCTCTTGCAGATGATCCAGCACCTATATAGGCCAGGCTAGACTGTTCTCCAGCTCTGCCTGTGGCCACAAACCAGCATTAGCCGCCTAGGCTATCTCTGCTGGGCCAGAACTAGCTGCCTGAACCAGGAGCTCACAGCACCATCCACTCGCATCACCAAAGCTATGCCCAGGAAAAGTCCCACGCTGCTCACAATAAAGCCCATGGCTTCAAAAATGAACCTGTAAAGAAAAGTGGAGAATTCTCAGGGGACACTGAGAGTAGGTCTAGAGCCTTTTCCCTGATGAGACAAAACCTGCCCACCCTAATGTTCATTCTTTCCTCCAAGCTTCACCCTCCCCAACACCAATACTTCTCAAGCAAATCCACTTACTTGGGGGCAAACACCTTCCAGACCATGAGATGCCTGCGGAGGATGGAGGCTGCCAAGGCACAGGCCAGAATCTAGGGAGGACAGGAAAGGTCAAGTTACTTGGGGAGGAGGAAACAGGTCAAAGGGAGAGTTGCCCCTGTGAGGACTGGGAGGAGTAGGAAAGTAGTGCATGTCAGTGGAAAAAAACCTGGGTTAGGAGTCAGGAGACTTAAGTCTTTTCCTGGCCTCACCATGACTCACTGTGTGACCTTGGACAAGCACTATCCACCTGTGCTGATCACACTCAGGCTCTGCCTCCTAGGTTGAGAGGAAGATGTCAGTCACACCTTCTGCCTCTGAAGGGAAGGAAGATCCATGACATAGTCTGGGAAAGAATCCTGGCCATCACCTCAGTTTTTCCTGTCTGTCCACTAATGAAGGAATCGCCAAATGCAATCAGCAAGGTCCAGATCTAGCTTATAGAGAGGAAACAATCCAAGGCTAGGATTTAGGAGACCCAAGTTCAAGTCTCAATACAGCCAGCCCCTTGAGGCCACAGCCTTAGGCAACCATTTTGCTTATCTGTACTTCGGTCCAGGCTCTCCCCCAGGGTTTTGGCAAAGCATGAAAGAATGTGATGTACAGACATGAGAAAAGGTCACTAACTCCGTGCTCTCTCTCTGCACCCACCTGAATACCGAGGACAAAGAGGTACTTGAGGCCCAGCTGCAGCAGCGCTGCATTGAAGTGATGAGGTGCATCCCGGAGCCGCATCTCCATCAGTGGCTCCTCTTCCTCCTCAGGCCTAACTCTGGCTTCAGCTTCATTCCCTAGGGACTGCCACCTCTTCCGGGGCCCTTGACTCTCACAGAGGAAGGGCCAGAGCAAAAGCAATGGGCAACCTACTGCCTCAGGGGGAAGGCAGGGCTAGAATCAGTGGAGGCCTTAGGAACCAGGCCACCCCGGCCCCCAACCACCCTAGCCGACTAAGGCTCCAGGGAGTGCTGGCCAAGGGGTGCCCAAAGATCCAACAAAATAACCTTGACCCACTCAAATCCAGGGGTCTCCTTTCTCTCCAGAAAGTCAGGGTAAACAATGGAAGCAACGGAGGAATAAAGTACCTGCAAAGAGGAGATGGGAGGCAAAGGTGTTGGCTCCCACCAGCAGAGCAGGCAGCCAGGTGGAGGAGCCATGACCCTCTGGGAATCCCACGAAGGCTGCGTGCCAATGAATGGCTGGAAAGACAGGCTGGTGGCCCATGGAGTAGAAGCTCTGCGTGGCCATGAGGGCCCAAGCAGAGACTGCCTGCCATGGCACAGTAAAAGGACCTGGGGGAAGACAGAAACCTCTTCACAGTCACATCCCATTCCCTAATCCATAGCCTACTGCCTGGCAGTCAGATCCTCCTACTGCTTCAGTGCTGCACACATACAATGCCCCTCACCCCGACCTCCTTACATGCAACACTCTGCTATTCTAATTCCCTCTTTGGCACTAAGCCTCCATTTCTCTAATCTGAACTGTGTTCCATCTCTCTCTCTCTCTCTCTCTCTCATATACAAACAGCTCACTATGACTTTACACACTTGTAATTCCCCACTCCCATTACTGGAAAATCAGGAAATGAACTCCATGAAGGTGCAGCATTTCCACTAAGAAATGAATCTTAGAGTACTCATGTCTCTCCCTCCTTCATGAGCCTTGCTGAGAGCCAGTGGCAGGGATCAGTTAGCTTGGCTACACCAGGAAGACCATCCCAACTTTGTGAAGAATCTGAGGAGCAACACCTCCCTGAAAACAAGCGAGGCTGAAGTCACATCACTACTGTCCTTGGAGGAATAAGGGCTGAGAAACGTATTTACCAGGGGTGGTGATGGGTATCCCAGCAGCAAGCAGATGCAGGAGAAGGAAGCTCTGCAGAAACAGAAGCAGGAACACCAGGCTAACGCGCTCTGCATGCAATAGCAGAAGTGGGAAGGCCAAGAGGGTGAGTGCCGTGACCATAGCAGCTGAGTAGACACTCCCCAACTGATAGGCCGCCACAGTCAGGGGGCCCCGGGATCTGGTCCTCTCTAGCCGGCCCCGGAACTCCTCTTGCATGTGTCGATAGATCTGAGGTACCACATAATCCAAGTCAGCCTGAGAAATGGGCGGGCCTGAGAAGGGAGTGAGGACAGTCCTGGTCCTTGGGGCTCCTGTCGTAGCCTTTACTAGCACTGTCACAGGCCTCCAGAGCAGCAGCATGAGCCCTGAAGCGGCCAACACGGCCACAGCCCTAGGCAGCACAACTGATGCCCCAGCAACCAAGGCCCGGAGACGTGGGGGTGCTTCATCAGCCCCCGACGCCAGCGCCCAGTAGGCAGCAGTGCCCAGTACCATTAGGGGCAGCCCCCAGCGCACAAAGAGCACAGAGGGCTCAGGACTCTTGAGATTGCTATAGCGGCGAAGCCATAGGCGCACAACAGCTAACAGGGCTACCAAAGCCCCCACACAAGCTCCATACCACAGATTCTTGGCTCGACCACCCACCATGGATGCCAAGGGACTCAGCCAGGGAGAGGAACGGCAAGCAGGTGTCTCTTCAGGGCAGCGATGAAAAAGCCCAGCTAGCCTTATACATAAAAGCAACCCTACTCCAAGTCCCAGGGCATAAGTACCACTGTGTCGGGGAGGGCCCGTGGAGGCCGGAAAACAAAGGCGGGGCATTGTGAGCAGCTTAGGTGGGAGCAACTTGCCCTCCCAGTGAAGCTGGGCAATCAGGAGCAAGATGAGGGAACCCAAAAGGAAGGGGGTGGCCCTCGCCTCAGCTACAACAAAGCTATCAGAGAAGAAAGCAGCAAAACGAATGAGCAGGAATAATAAGACAGGCCCAGGGATGGGAAGTAGGGCTTCCAGGGGCCTCTTGGACCCCCAGCCAGCCCATGCTTTCCACAGAAAAGGCAGGAGTGAGCCCACTGCAGCCATAGCCCCTAGGACCACTGGATCCAGCCTCAGCCCAGTAGTTGTCAGGAGTCCAGCACACACTATGGTACCAGCCAGACCACAGGCCATAGGTATTAGGAGGAAGGGGTGGAAGCAGAAGCCTGGGGATGTCGCCCACTGGGATACCAGCAGACAAAGAAAGCAGGCAGCGGCCATGAGAGCAGCACCCCCGGCCATGCGACCCAGAGAGAAACGAGCCCAAGACTGAATGCACATGGCCCGAACTCCCCGCAGGAACTGCTGCAGCTCAGTAATCACAGTCTGTAGTGCTGCCTCAGCCCCCTGGGGGCTCTGCAGAAGCCGCTGGTAGTCAGCAGAGGCATTGGAGAAAAGGTTCTGCAGCCGATGAAGCTCCGTAATTTGAAGGTCCTGAGAAGCAGCTGAGTAGGCGTGAAGAAATCGGGATACCTGGCAAAAATGGTCAGAGACCAAGGGGAAAACATCAGAGATATCAACCAGGACAGAGGCAAAGATAGCTGTTATCAAAAGGGGTATCTGGAGGGCGCCTGGGTGGCTCAGTGGTTAAGCCACTGCCTTCGGCTCAGGTCATGATCTCAGGGTCCTGGATCGAGTCCCGCATCGGGCTCTCTGCTCAGCAGGGAGCCTGCTTCCTCCTCTCTCTCTCTGCCTGCCTCTCTGCCTACTTGTGATTTCTCTCTGTCAAATAAATAAATAAGATCTTTAAAAAAAAAAAAAAAGGGGGTATCTGGAAATCAGGGACCTGAACTCTGTCTGGAACAGGGGGGAAGGGAGGGAAGGAGGACATGGCTATGGAAGGTGGGATTAAGACTGAACAAATGACAACAAGTGATCATTATGCTTCTCCTATGCCCACCCTAGTCCATCACCTACCTGCTGGGCATTGAGATGGAGAGCTGAGGCTTGGGCCAGAGCAGAGGAGTGAGGCTGGGCATCTTCAACCTCTGAGAACAGCTCAGCCATCACCTCCCCAATGTTCCCAAACGGAATGGGCAGGCCCAGCAGCAGGGCCAGCGTAGGAACAAGGCTGATTTGAGGAACTATCTCTGGCTCCTAGAGGAAAAGGAGAGGGGCCAATGGGTTCACCACAGAGCTGAGATCAGGATTTGGGATGGAAGACATAGGGACCTCAGTAGGAAATGAGTGGGGGATGCCCAGAGTCATGAATTTGAGAGCCAAAAATGGAGAGAGCCACAAGAATGCTGTGATCATAATTCAACTGAATACCAAGAGACCAGACAAAGAACACCCCAGGCCTCACCTCTGGGGGGGCACCAGGAAAGAGGGCTTTGGGACTGTACAGAAAAAGTGCAGCAGAGATCTCCAGCTCACTGTCTCCTCCATGGTCCCCAGTCATGGTCATCCCATGGTCCCCAATCACAACCAGCAGTGTGTCATTTTCCAGACGCTCCACAAGTCCCCTGAGGGCCAAGAAATACATCAGGAGGTAGGAATGGATAAAGATTTTCCTAGGAGATCATTCCCCGCCACCATAACTTCCATTAGGAGGGCCTAGACTTTTGGCAAAGAGATACCTCTTCAGTCATGACCCTACTTCCCAAAGCCGCATGCTGAGTTACTCAAGATGGATGAGGCCCCTAGCTTCAGAAAAATGCCTAGAAAAGGCAGAATTCAGCAAGGAAAGAGGCTCCAAGATAAAGACTTTTTCTCTTGGGTCAATATATCCTAAGATTCTCAGACACAAACCCATTCCCCCAGCCAATATCCCACACTCACTGGATCACCTGGTCCATTTGGCTAAGTTTCTTGGCCATTTCAGGGTGGTGAGGGCCATACTTGTGGCCACAGTGATCCACACCCAGGAAGTGAGCAATCAGCATATCCCATTTACCACTGTCCACTGTGAAAGGAAAAACACTAAGCACAGGGGACTAAGGCCCACTCCTCAACCCCAGCCAAGTTCTGACACTATGTGAAGGGACACAATCCCAGGCCACTGTACCCACGGGAAGCTCAGAATTTGTGACCTGAAGTAACCCTCCCCAGCTCCCAGTCTTAGGCCTGCCTCTGGCCCCATGCTCACTGGTTGGATACAGGTGTTCCAGGATGCCATTGTCCACTGTGTGCAGGTCTCTGACATTGAAGGATGGGAAGAAGAAAGCTTGGGAGAAAGCTCCAGGGAAAAGATCTTTCCAGGTATCATCTCCCATGAAGACCACACGCCTTCCTGCAGGGACATGAGAGTGGGTCACAACCTAAGCAAGAGTCAAGGCAGAGGGAAAGAGAAGAGGATGCCCTTTATAGATGTCTCAGAAATCTCAACCAGCAATTTCACCCAGCAACTCTTTATCCTTCAAGGCCTAAAATTTTCTGCTATGAAGCTTCCCCTGATAACCATACTTTCCCCAGTAACCAGACTTCTCACTCCTTGTTTCTACAAAAGGCTCTGCTAGTTCTCAATCCCTAGCTATTTTTGCTACTCTGTTTTTCCTGGGTATATGCTGCTTTTTCCAAGTCAGTGAGTGGACAAGGTATGGCACCCTCTACACTTTCCTCCACACTTGTGAGAATATCAGACTCACATCGTCTCCTCTTCATTGCTCTACTGCCTCTTACTGAAAGCTCCCCAAAAGTAAAACCAACACTCCATGCAGATTATAAACTCCAGAACGAAAAAGCCCACACCTGCACTTGCATGCAGGGCTCTGGTCCCTCTCTTCCCCTGTCCTTGCACAGCAGTCTAGCATGCAGTTGAGCACCCAAAGTTCTGGCTCTCTGACCTCTAAAGAGAAAATATGGTAAGGTATTCTGGCTTCCAAAGGGGCCCAGACTAACCTGCACTGGCGAGCTGCTTAATGAGATTGTCTTCCACTATGGCATAGCTGGCAAAGTTACTGCCAGCATCGATAAAGGTAGGCAGTGAGCCTGTGGTGAGGGCCTTCAGGCGCTGCATGGTGGTGGTGGGGGGATCAGCCTTAGATTGGTAGAGCCTGGCATGGTGGGGCTGAATCTCCAGGATCCTTTGCAAGGAGTCCAATTTGCCCAGGAAGGGCAGAGAGACAGGAGGCTCTCCAGGACCGTGGGAGCGCTGGGGATGGGCAAAGTCAAATCTCAGAGCATCTATCAGCACCAACACAAGCCGAGAGAATCGAGAAGCCATCCAGCAGGCCCCAGGCTTCCCTTGGCTCCCCCATGGCAGGGACCCAGGGCCTGGGGGCTCTTGGCAGCTGCTATGGTTGGTGAGTTCCAAACGGGTAAGCAGGAAGCCACTGGTGAAGAGAGCAATGCCGGCGTAGAAGAGGAAGCAGACCCAGGCCAGGAAGAGCAGCACTGAGATCTTCTGCATCCTGCTGGTAGCGGGGAAGGAATTCATCACTGTAGGGTAATGTATATTCTGGTGCCTCAATACAAAGCAAAGCAAAAATCACTTCCTCTTGGAAGCCTTCCGGAGGATAAACAGCCCCATAGCCAACCCAACGCAATGTTCCTCTCCATCAGTTATACCAGTGTTTCCAAAGATGAGATCCGCAGACTATGGGCATCAACCTGGAGCAGTTGTTTAAAATGCTGATTTCCAGGCCCCACCCCAGATCTACTTAATCAGGATCTTTGGGGGTGGAGCTAGGGATTTGCACATGTACTCCAAGAGAGTCTAACGATGAAACGCACAGTCCACGAGGGAAACTTATTCCTACTGGTAGAAAGCTCTCTGACAGCTCATTTCTTCACCTCTCTCCTTGCCAATCTCAAAACCCCTGGGGTGGCCAGGGCTTGCAACCGCAGGGTAACCCGGGCGGGACTGACGGCGCCGCCTGGTGGGGACCAAGAGGACCAAGGGGAGGAGTCACGCTCAGCTTCCGGATGGCCAGTCTCGCCAGGAGACCGGAGTGGCAACCTACCCCGCGCAGCAAACCAGAGTCACAGGGTCTAGGGCTTGTTGGGCCTCGCCGGGACCCACACATCCGGACGACTCTGCTTCATCTGGTGGCTACCCAGACTTCTCCTGGGCGCCGTGGCTTCGGTACTTAGAACACTAGGTTGCGAGCTGCGGGGGATGGGTCCCTTTGGAAAAGGGGAGTGACCAGTAGGAAGAGCGAGTAGATTCTCGAAGACCCTGGCTCACCTTGAACGATGCCCGGAAGCGCAGCAGCAACGCCTGCCCACTGGCACCACAGACAAGCGCACGCCGGACAGAGCGGCCCGCGGGGGCCCTCAGCGCCATCTGCCGGCGCCTCCGAAGAAGTTCGGCAGGGAGCGCCGGACCGGCCCCAGGAGGAGAATTTGATGAGAGATCATAGAAGTTCAAGAGAATTAGGAGCAGGGAGCTAAGCTAGAAGAGCTCAGGGAAGCACTGGTCATTCTTGATTAAGGCTAAGAACTGTCCTTTTGGAATCAAACTTAGCATGAATCTTAGCTCTGCCACTCGCTGGCATTATTGGGCATTACTTCATCCGTAAAGTAGGGATAACTATTTTCTCCTTTTTGCTTAGCTGACACCAACTGATAGATTTTATTATTCCCCCTCTTCATGTATTTTCACTGTATCTTCCAATTTAGTAATTTAAAAAATACTCCCAATTTAAAAATGGGCAAACGTGTGGCAACCGACGGGCTCAGTCGCTAGAGCATGCAACTCTTAATCTTGAGGTCGTGAGTTCAAGCCTCACATCGGACAAAGACTCCCGCTTTAAAATAAATAAATAAATAAATACATACATAAAATTTTACAAGATTTTATTTATTTGACAGAGAGAGATCACAAGTAGGCAGAAAGACAGGCAGAGGGAGAGAGGGAAGCAGGCTCCCTGCTGAGCAGAGAGCAGGATGTGGGGCTCCATGTGAGGCTCTATCCCAGGACCCTGAGATCATGACCTGAGCCGAAGGCAGAAGCTTAACCCACTGTGCCCTCCAGGCACCCATATAAGATTTTTAAATGGGCAAAGGAGGGGCGCCTGGTTGGCTCAGGCAGAAGAGCAGGCAACTTTTGATCTTGGGGTTGTGAGTTTGAGCCACGTTTGGTGTAGATATTACTTAAATAATTTTTTAAAAGATTTTATTTATTTGTCAGAGAAAGAGAGAGAGAGTACACACAGATAGAGTGGCAGGCAGAGGCAGAGGGAGAACAGGCTCCTCGCTGAGCAAGGAGCCCGATGCAGGCTCAGTCCCTGGACCCTGGGATCATGACCTGAGCCACTTAACCAACTGAGCCACCCAGGTGTCCCAAAATAAATAAACTTTTAAAACACAAGCATGTTTTTAAAGAATAAATAAATATAGGCAAAAGATCTGACTTTTTTCCAAAGAAAATATACACATTAACATTGCACCAATTAACATAGGAAAAGATGCCCAACATCATTAAGCATCAGGGGAATACTAGAGATACCACTTCATACTCACTAGGATGGCTGTAATAGAAAGGAAAAAAAATGAGTACTGGCAATGGATGTGGAGAAATTTGAACCCTCACTCACTGATTTTGGGATTGTAAAATGGTGCTTTGGAAAACAGTCTGGCAGTTCTTCAAAAGGTTAAATATAGAGTTACCATACTCCCCAGCAGTTTGACTCCTAGACATACATCCGAGAGAAATGAAAAGCATATGTCCACACAAAAACTTGCACTTGACAGTTCATAGCAAAACAACCCAAATGGCCTTCCACCAATAGACAGATAGACAGATATTGTATGATATACTATATCATACAATAGAATATTATTCTGCCGGGACGCCTGGGTGGCTCGGTTGGTTGGACGACTGTCTTCGGCTCAGGTCATGATCCCGGAGTCCCGGGATCGAGTCCCACATCAGGCTCCCGGCTCCATGGGGAGTCTGCTTCTCCCTCTGACCTTCTTCTCGCTCATGCTCTCTCTCACTGTCTCTCTCTCAAATAAATAAATAAAAAATCTTTTAAAAAAATATTATTCTGCCATAAAAAGTAACGGAGTACTGCTACCTGTTATTACATGGATGAAACTTACTAAGAAGCCAATCACAAAATAGCATTTTATATTATTCCATTTACATGAATACAAAAAGCTACAGAGACAGTACATTAGTGTTTTCCTACAACTGGGGGAAGAGAGGAGTGACTGCTAATGAGTACAGGGTTTTGGTGGTGTAGTAGGGATGGAGGAGAGATGATGAAAATGTTCTAAAATGTAATGGTTGCACAACTCTGAATACACTACAAATCACTGATTTATACTTTAAATGGGTGAATGTTATGTGAATTTACATCTCAAGAAAGTTACTCTTAAAAAACATTTTATTTTTTCAGTGTTCCAAGATTTATTGTTTATGCACCACACCCAGTGTTCCGTGAAATATGTGCCCTCCTTAATATCCACCACTAGGCTCACCCAACCCCCCCCCCCACCTCCCTCTCCTCCAAAACCCTCAGTTTGTTTCTCAGAATCCACATTCTCTCATGCTTCAACTCCCCCTCTGATTTCCCCCAATTCACTTTTCCTTTCCTTCTCCCAATGTCCTTCATGTTATTCCTTATGCTCCACAAGTGAAACCGTATGACAATTGACTTTCTCTGCTTGATTTATTTCACTCAGCATAATCTCCTCCAGTCCCATTCATGTTGATAGAAAAGTTGTGTATTCAATCTTTCTGATGGAGGTGTAATATTCCGTTGTATAGATGTACCATATCTTTTTAGAAAGCTACTTTTTTTTTTTTTTTAAAGATTTCATTTGACAGTTTGACAGAGAGAGAGAGAGAGATCACAAGCAGGCAGAGAGAGAAGGGAGGAAGCAGGCTCCCTGCAGAGCAGAGAGCCCGACGCGGGGCTCGATCCCAGAACCCCGGGATCATGACCTGAGCCCAAGGCAGAGGCCTAAACCCACTGAGCCACCCAGGCACCCCCAGAAAGCTACTTTTTAAAAAAATATTTATTTGAGAGTGAGAGAGACAGAGATAATGAGAGCACAAGCAAGAAGGAGAGGGAGAAGCAGGCTTCCCAGGGGGCTCAATGAGGGCTCAATCCCAAGACTCCATACCAGAACCCCAGGATCATGACCTGAGCCAAAGGCGGACTTTTAACCAACTGAGCCACCCAGGTGCCCCTCCATAAAGCTACTGTTATAAACAAAAGCCCTCTCCATTGGTTTCAGATTTCACAGTAAAGCCCAAGTTCTTGTAGTCCTGCATGGTCCTACAAGTCTTCATGCCAGCTCTGGCTTCCCTCTCTGATTTATCTAGTTGCCACTTCTTTGCTTGCTTAAGTTTGTTCCATCTATTTTAATTTTTTTTGCTTTTTATTTTTAACTTTTAAATTTTAACTTTTGCTCTTCCAGTTACAATGGCCTTACCACAGTCACATTTAGAATCTCCAGGTTTACTCCCAGGTGCTCAAATAGGTCTTCCCCTCATCTCCATATCTAGCTCAAATATAACTTCCAGAGGTTTCCAGGAACATAATGTTACAGATTACAGCCTCCTCTCCCACCTTCCTTCTTTTTCTTCTGTAGCACAACTCACTAAACATCTTATTAATGATTTGTCCCTTCCAAATAGAAATTAAAACTTATTGAGGGATATCTGACTGGCTCAAGTCGGTAGAGCTTGTGACTTGATCTCGCAATTTTAAGTTTGGGTCCCAAGTTGGGTATAGACATTAATTAAAAATTAAATGTTATAAATAAAATAAAAATAAAATCTTAAAAGAAAAAAAACCCTTTTTTCTCTCTCATTGAGAGCAGGGAATTTAGTTCTTCATTATTATATATCCTTAGTGCCTGGCATGTATTTTGGGGTTCAATAGTTATCAAATAGTTAAATGAGTAAGTTCTAATTCAGACAAATGTTGAAGAATGTCATCCCTTCACCTCCATCCCAATGGGTCCTTACTTCAGTTCAGGCCTCATCATCCCTTCCAGGATTGTTGAGGCCGCCTTCCTACTGTCTTTCTGCCTCCCATTTCATCTTCAAATACCCTGCCCACATTGTACCAGGTCAGTTGTATCTAAAGCACTAATATGACTACCTTAATCTTCCTAAAAGAATTCAGGAAGGGAAAAAAGAAAACCTTCATGGCTCCCTCCCTATCCTAAGGCTGAAGTCCAAATTCTTCGTATTCTATCTCCTTGTGCTGTGGACCTTGCCACACAGTTACACACCCTAACATCCCACCCTTCAGCCTTAGCAAACTCTGAATGTTCCAACTTCTCTGGAACTGTGGGCCTCCGCATATTCCCAAACCCTAGCCTGGTGAAGGCATTAATTTTTCCAGCCTGAGCTCAATGGCAGAGTTGGCAGCCCTGTTGCTCGCACCAGAACCTTCTCCTATCCTAGCACTTATCACTTTGTATCTATTTCCTTGTCTGTCTTCCCTGCCCAACTTGAGTCTGTGAAAACAAGAACCACTGGGTGGGTCTAAACTGCTTTTGTAAACTATGTCTAGGACTGAGGTTGGCCTATGGTAGAAATCATGAAATTTTTGAAGGAATAAGTATCTTCAGTTCCGGAAAACTCTTTAAGCATTCAGCAAGACTGTCCTGCCAGCATAGTTCTGCCTCCCATAAAAAAAAAATCCCCCCAGGGGCACCTGCTGGATGGGTCAGTTGGTGGAGCAGAGGAATCCAGCATGTGAAATAATCTTTTTTTTTTTTAAGGTTTTATTTATTTGAGAGAGCTTAGGAGAGCACACATATGTATACAAGCAAGGGGAGGGACAGAAGGAGAGGTATAACCAGACTCCCCGATGAGCAGGGAACCCAATGCAGGGCTGGATCCCAGGACCCTGGGATCATGAACTGAGCTGAAGGCAGACACTTGAAGGACTGAGTCACACAGGTGCCCCAAGCAGGTGACTTTTTATCTTGGGGTTGTGAGTTCTAGTCCCACATTGGGTATAGAGCTTACTTAAAACAAAATGAAACCAATCCCCCAAACACCTGCTCAAATTCACATCCCCATAGTTAGCAGGAGGAACTACACTCCCCAGCTGGCAGTTTAGTAGACCTGTGGCTTAATCCTTCCACCCTATCCCAAAGCTTTTCCTAAAGATAGGATGATTTTATCTACACGAAGTTCATTCTTACTCATGGAGGAATCAGCTTCCTAGACCTGAGAGGCCTGGAGGATGGAAGCAGACATCCATGGAAAACAATGGTGATTTTTTCCCAACTTCATTCCCCAATCAAAGAAGACAGTTTCTGGTTTGCCACTGGCAAGTTTATTACATGATTAAAGTTCAAATAAAAAAATAATAACAAAATCTTGGCAGGGAAGCTAGAACCAGAGTCTGGGAGTACTGTTTCCCTGTCCCCAGCCTCCCTGGCCAAGCCCAGCTCCATTAACTCAGTTTGACTCGATCAAATTCCTCATCAAGACTTCCATCTGTGCCCTGGACATCTCTGCTGCTCCCGCTGGAGACTGAGTCCTTGGCCCCTGGCACGGGGGCTTTGGTGAGGGCCCCATATACACCCATGGCCTAAGAAGAGGGACAAAGAGAGAGCCATGAGGACACATGAGAGAAGGCACATCCCAACCCACCAATGACTACAAAGAAAGTGGGGCTGGGCCCAATATGGTTGTTTTCCCTTTCTCTCTCTCAAGACTCAAACTTTTGAGCTGATTCTAGGAATCTTATAAGCTGTCAAAACAGGGTCACCCTCAAAATAATGGTGTAAGTATCTGCCAAAAAAAGAGATGTCTCAAGAGCTCCCCTTCCCCTATCTACAAGGGTGAGGAAAGTGTTTCATTCTTAGAGATTTATTCTCTACAGAGTCTAACAGGAGGTCCAGGTCTCATGGAACTCCAAAAGCCTCCACGGTGTATAAGTTGTGATGGTGATGGTGGGGTCTCAGTTTCTGGCATTGGTGTTGTGCTGAGTCCTCGGGGCACTCTAACCTGGGCCACCATACTGGTGACATCACCAGGGTTGGAGGGCAGCAGAATAGTGTTGGAGTCCTTAGCCAGTTTGGAGAACGCACTGACATACTGCTCAGCCACAGTCAGTGAGGCTGCTGCATCTCCATTCTGTAGCCATAGAAGGGAAAAAAAAAAACACAGATCACAGACTCGGACAAGGGATTGGGGACAGAGGGTACGTAGAGGGGAGGGGAGAAAAAAGAAGTCGGACTCCTGAAAAAAATATCAGATCACAATGCAGATCACAATACAAGAGATCATGTAATCTGGCTCAATGGAACACACAAAGGCAGGAACTTATCCCAAGGGTAGATGAGAAAACCTCTTCCAGTGTCAATTCCTGTCCCCGACTCCCAACCTGGGGCCTCTTACATGTTGTGTCAGAGCTGCAGCCAGGATCCGAATAGCTTCAGCCTTAGCTTTGGCCTTGGCCAGAACTGCACTGGCCTCCCCTGGAAGAGAAGAGACACAGCTTTACTCATGAGGTCAGGGTACATCAAAGCTCCTGTCACAGCACCAACCCTCAAAGATCCACACCCTGCTCCTCCCTCAGCCTCTACCCTCTGCAGACCTGCTGCCTGATTTATTTGTTCAGCCTTTTCCGCCTCGGAGGCCAGGATCTGTGCCTGCTTCTTCCCCTCTGCCACGTTGATGGCTGACTCTCGGGTCCCCTCAGACTCTAGAACTGTGGCCCGTTTTCGCCTTTCTGCCTCCACCTAGAAGGCCCCCAACAAGCCCCATCAAAAAGAAGCCAGAATAAACTCTTACAGAGACCTGTAATATCATGATAGGGAAGGGAGTCCAGGTACTCATGAGACTGGAGCATCCTGAAGTCCTCTTCCCCATCCCTCCCTGGCCCCCACCTGCATCTGCATGGACTCTTTCACCCGGGGTGGCACGTGGATATCCTTGATCTCATAACGGAGGCAGCGAATGCCCCAGCAGTCAGCAGCCTGATTGATGGCGTCCACAATGCTAGCATTCAGGGACTCCCGCTCCTGGAAAAAGAGGTATAAGTTCCATGGCCTCAACCCACTGATCAAGGGTCTAAGCTGAGAAGTGCCTCTGACTAATCTTAACCCCCAGAAAGAACTGAGAGTGAGAGGTATGTGTCTTTCAACACTAACTCTGGCTCAGATCCCCTTACCCGAAAGACTTTGTCCAGAGAGAGTTTGCCGAGCTCTGATCTCATGGTTGTCTGAGCTAGCTGTGTGACAGCATACTCAGGGTCCTCTACACCATAGCTTGCCTGAAAAGGGCATGGACAGTTTAAGAAGCTTGAGTGCAGGATTTTAGTGAGAAAAGCAACTCAGAAGCTGAATAAAGCAAGTAGGAGATACCTTGTAAGGGTCCATGATTCGCAGATAAAGGACTCCATCGATTTGCAGAGTTACATTGTCTATAGGTACAGGAGTGGGAGAGAAAAGGGGGAAAATCAGGCCTCCAATTTTCAGTCAACTCATTCTCCTGAGCTCTGGATCTCCTGCAACCACATCCTAATGGCCTCAGAAAACCCGTGTCACCCTGCACCCCTCACCGAGAGTCACAGCCGACTGCTCAGGCACGTTGATGACAATTTCCTTGAGACTCTGCACATATCGGATCCGGTCTAACACAGGGATGAGGATGTTCAAGCCCTGGGAAGAGGAGTCATGGGTCCTCAGGATGAGGGTTGTAGGGTTGGGATTCAAGCTAGGCCTGGAGTGGGTATGGAATCAACATGTGGTACATTCCAAGTACAGCAGAAAGCTGGGGGTGTCAATGGTAGGGAAGCCCAAGAGGATAGGAATACAAGGCTGCACATCTGAATGGAAGAGAGAATCAAGGGAATAGGCGCCAGCAGAGTAGTAGACGGGTGGAGCTGAGAGAAAGTAGATATGGGAGATACCCAAGAACGGGGTCTGTGGGATGCTAGAGCAAACAGGAAAAGATGGTAACATGGGTATGAAGTTCAGCAGCCTGCGGTTCGCTAGGTCTGGCTGGGGGAGTTGGAAACCAAAGGTGGGGGCAGGCTCAAAGGAGATCCCACCCCATTCGCCCATGTCATGGGGGAATTCGCCATCCGGCTGGCTCTGAGTGGGCAGAAGAGGTTCTCACAGGCTCCAAGATCCGATGGAATCGGCCCATTCGTTCCACCACCCAGGCCTCCTGCTGCGGCACAAACAGTACCACGGTGTTTCGGGGCAATCCAGAGGAGGCGCGACGCGGAGCACGACCAGAAGCCTGTACGGAGCCCTAAAGAAAAGACAAGGATTAGCTAAGACCCCAGCCGGCGGGGCACCACGCCCTTCTCGGCGCCTGTCCAGGAGACATCCTTCCTAAACCGCGACCCTAAAGGGTCCTCCGAGAGGAACTCACGTGGATACCATGACCTCTGACCCCAGTTCTCTGACCAAACTTAGAATCCCGCTTCTTCCCAGGTACGGACCCAGGTGCTCTCTGGCCCGACCTTTGGAGAAGGTTCCCCCGAACTCACCCTCAGCAAAAGGGCCCCAGTCCCCCGCGCCGCGCGCGCCAGCATTTCCCACGGCCGAAGGACCTCCGGAACCAACGAGACGAGGAGCAGAGAGGTCGCTCTAGAATCCCGGACCGGAGCCTTTCCTCCTATATTTCCACTCCCCAGACGGACTTCCGGCCGTCGGCCCTCCCCCAACCTCAGCCAATCAGCATTATTCAGCTGCAGTGTGTATCAAACTGTTTCCTTGGAGATGCAGGCCTTCTAGTGAAGGCCCGAGGGTGGAACTCGTTCTAGTTCTCGTTGATCGAGTCCAAGATCCCGGACATGGTGACTATACAGGCTATTTTCCATGTGCAGCTGGTCCAAGAACACCTCCCATCGAATTCTTTACCTCCATCGGAGACTCAGTTTACCCTTCTGAGCATATAAACGCTCCTGTCACCATAGCGACCAGGGGATTGGAGCTCTTTCTTACGGTTGCCATAGTGACATAGTCAGGTAGCTGTGTTGTATCCAGCCCTCCCACTAGGGACTGACCCCATTCCCGTTGCCGTGGTGACTGGGCCTAACAATGCCTAGTGATTGGACTGAGATTTCCCCTTCCCCTCTTTTCGCAAAGCACCACAGCTTTTTCTACTTCTTTCAACCTCTTCCCAGTTTATCAGGCCTAGCGCCCTTGCATAGCGCCCCACACAGCCCCTACATTCGGCCTTCTCTGGATCATGTCACTGCACATATCCCTGATGCCCTGGCACATCTTCTAAGAGACCTCCATTAAATCACTCTCATTTTACATTTCAGGGCTCGTAAGTTCAAGAGGGGCTAAAATCAGTAACAAAAGAACCACTATAGGAATGCAGGTCTACATTCAGAGAGTTTAGCTTTTGTGGACTGAACCTTCCCCACCACCCAACCCCATTTATCTGAAAAGAACAAGACCAGATCCTGAGAATCTTTAGGGCCTTGCCTAAGACTTCATGGCCTTGGGCCTCAGGTGTCCTCTTTGGAAAAATGGGCAGTCTGAGCTCCAGTTAGGCCCTCCATCCCCAGTACCATACACTCCCCAACAGAAAAAGTAAGGTTTAGCTCAAGTTTCCAAACAAGAATTTATTCTTTCTGGTTTTTTTTCTTGAAAAAAAGTACCAGGTACAATTTTTTCCTTTTTCCTTTTTGTTCAAGTTTCAAGCAATTGCTTGTTCCCCTCAGCCCAGCCCTAGGAGTTAGGGCTAAGACTGGGTCAGAATCTGGTGTGGGTATTGGGGTAGCTGGGAATCACATGACTGGGTGTGAAGGGTATCCCTCACCCCAGCTGAGGTAGGTGGGTCAGAGTCTGGCCAGATGAGAGGAGGCATCCCAGTCCTTGGCCCTGACTCTGCCCCCTGAACACCTTCCTCAGTCAGGACCCCAAAGCAAGGAGACACAGGCAGGAGGATAGGGACAACTGGAATCTGGAGACTTAGATGAGGGGTGGTTAACCTGTGTGTGTGCATGCATGCAAGCTCTCTCTCACACACACCACGCAAATACAAGCTTGCATGTGTGCACATACGTACACACACACACACACACACACACACAGCTGGTTTTCAGAGAGGGGTCAAAGGGTAGGGGAAGTGAAAGGTATAAGACAGGGCACGGGAAGCTGAGTCTTTGGCTAGTGACTCAGTCCTTCTGGGATAACCTCTCTGCTGTCAGCTGAGGAAAAAGAGTTCTTCCCTAACCCCAACATCAGCTTCTTCAACTCCTGAGCTTGGAGCAGTATCTGAGAGTGAGAATAGAGGAGGGGCAATGCCAATTACCAGGTTTGGGAGGTTACCAAGGCAATCCAATTTGAATAAATTATAAATTAAAAATAAATAAAATAATAAGTGGCCCCTGCCCAGGACAGGGAGGCAACGCTGGCATAACTTGCCTGGGAACTTGGGATAACCTCGGGATAGCTCTGGTGTCTCCCCACTACCTAAGCTGGCCTGGGAAATCCAAGGGGATGAGGAGGCACGTGGAGTACCCAAAGTAGAGCAGAGTGTGGTAAGGATCGGAAGCCTTAAATACCCAAATAATCAATTTGGGCATGAGCATGGTGAGGGCTTTAATTCAAGCCTGGAGGATCTTTTGCCACCTTTCCACATATTTGCTCTGTTCGGGATGGAGCAGGATGAGCTGGTACTTGGCCCCCATGGGTTCAGGGCACTGACAATCAGGGCAAAGGTGAATAACGTGGGTTGTGAGGGGACTCAGTCACTGCCTGCAGTTCGTAGGGGAGCCCTGTGTCCAGTTCCAGGCTCCGGCGTGAAAAAAGCAGGCGGATGTCTCCATGCAGGCTTAAGCGGCCTGAGCGGGAGCTCCGGAACCTGGGGGAGGACAGGGTGATCAAAGAAAGGATCCAGACAGTTTAGAGGCCAGGAGAGATCCTATTCAGAGAAGAGAAAACCCAGGGTGGGGAAAATTCTTTCCCTGGGCCTCCCAACGCCCCTGGGCACTGTCCTAACCTGAGGTGCAACAAGTAGCAGAGGAGGCGGCAGGTGGGGCTAGCATTTCCCTCCTCACCCACAGGCACCAAAAAGAGGCGATGGCGCAGGAAGGTCATATGGGCAGCAGGCATGTCCGAGAAGTCAAAAGTCACAAGGAACATCTTCACCACAGTCTGGTTGGGGTTAAATAAGGTCTGGGGGCAGGACAGAACAAAGTTCGTAGGGTCTAGGGGCTATTTTCCTCTTCCTACTGCCCCTCCTTCTCAGGGAACACTTACCACTTGGATGGTGCCCACCTTGGGCACGCTGTAACCCTTCCTCCCCAGGGGGTTCAGGTCCACGACACCCTAGAAAGGCCATGGAGCCATCAGCTAAAGTTGGGTCTCATCCATCTCCATGATCTTTCACTCTGGGCCTGGCCCTCGCCCCACACAAGAGTTCTCCCCACCCGGCCCTGAACACCTAAAGAATCCCTTCTGCCACCAACCCCTCATCCTCACAAGCTAACTTAGAGTTGAGGTCAGATCATACCAGGAAGGGGGCCGGGGCATTTTGCTCAGAAACATCAAAGAAGGTGACAGTGACAGGCAGCGTGACATGCTGGGGGCAATAGGATCCACTAGCTCCAATCTCTGCCGTAAAGCCCTCAATGTGGCCAGATGGTGCAAAGCGTCCTCGCAGCAATGATTCCTGGGGTGGAGATGGGGAAAGCATATTAGGAGACAGACACCAGCTGTTTTCCTTACCCATCCAAGCCACATTCCACCATCTCACTTCCCCCAAGGCCCCCCAATCACAGAATCCAAGGGGAACTACCTCAAAGTTGCCCAGCAGGGTACGGCTGACGGCAGGGGTAGGAACAAGGGAGGCACTGGGGGGGCTCAGCAGGCCTGGCCCCTTCCGGAGGCTTCGAAGGGAGCTCCTGGTAGGGGAGGGGACACACAGTGTGTTGGCTTAAAGCATTCTGCTATGCTTACTCATGTCCTTGGGTTCACCCTTTGCCACTATCTAGGGCTCCTGCCCTGGGGTCCCCTACCCTGGGGTTGGAAAAAGGATTACAGACTTTTGCCCTATTTGCAGGGTCAGAGCAGAGGGAGAAGCTGATCACTCACAGCTTCAGGCGACGGGCACCTTTCAGCCTCCGCCCCATGGGACTGCAGTCTGTTGGGTCCTATGGAGAGGAAAGATTACAAAAAGAGATTGGGTGGAGGCTAAGTATGTTTGCAAGCAGGAACTCATTACAAGCTCTCATAGGAACATCCCCACTGGTCTTCACCTTTTCCCATACATGTATCTACTTAAGAGTAGACCGTCTCCTCTCCTGGCTTACCAGCACAGGCTCCTTGGGCCCAGGCAGCAGATGGCTCCAGAAGGGTGTGGCTTTGGCATCAGAACTGTTGGCAGCAGGAGGGTGGCCCAGGGTTCCCCGGCGCCTCCGAGGGGCTGGCCCCTCATCCTCAGAGCTGACATCTAGGGCTTCTCCAGCAGGAAGCAGCCTTCGCTTGGTGGGGCAGGGGCCTGGAGGTCCAGGGCCAGGGGGTGTGTGCTCGGGACTATGCCCATTGGCAGTGCCAGGGGACTCCCTAGGCCAGGGGCTTCCCCCGTTGCCCACCCCAGCCACTGGGCTCTTACCCCCTATTTGTGCAAGACTGTGCAAATCAGTGTCAAATGTGTGCAGCTGGCCCAGAGGGGCTGGCCCTGGAGACTCCCCCAGGGACCCCTGTACCCCTGGATCTGGGGAAGCCCAGTCTCTGGTGTGCAAACTGTTGCAGGAAGCATTTGATGGGGAACAGGGGGGACTTTGGGCCCCTGAAGTCCAAGGTGAGGTGGAGCTACTTCCCTGTTCCACAACACAGAGGCCATGATGGCAGAAATGCTGGCTGGTCACACCCAGTCCCAGCCCCAGTCCCTCTGGGCCTAGTAGCCTCACAGTAGATGGTTCTTCAGGGGGTAGTCCCTCTCTGGCCCCCAGCCCAGGACCTCTCTTCAGCTCCCTGGGAACCTCAGTGGGTGGGGCCGGCCGTTTGAGGGCCCTATGAGGCTCAGAGGCACCAGCTGGAGGGGAAAAGATGGATACCTGGTAGACCCCGGGGGATGTCGCCCCCCCTGCTGGGCTGTAGCCCATGAGCAGGCCACCCTGGAGAGCCCCCTGCCTGACTGCAGGCTGTGAAGGGCCAGCCTCTGGTTCTGAGGATGGAGACGGCTCCGCCTGCACGTGGCGCATGAAGCCCCCCTTGGGTCAGGGGGGCCCCCCCACACAGCCTTTATGCTGGGCCTGGGCTGGGGGGCCTGGGGACATCTGTGCAAGAGAAGAGAAGAAAAGACCATCAGAGGAATCTATGAGTCTTCTCCCTTCCACTTGAGTTTCAGATCCTCCCCCAGCCTGAAGAGATGACCTTGTGGGGTTCCTGGGGGTGTAGGTGTCCAAATCCCCAGAAAGATTAATGGAATATTGATCCCATTAATAATAGACCAGTGCGAGAACTTCTAAGAGGGTAACGTGTTTAGCTCAGGTTTCTTACTGGACCTGTTTCCCCTCCCTTTCCCTAGCACTCACGCCGATGAAGAGGCCTTAAGCCTAGATGTGTGTTCCCTCTTCCTGACTGATGCCTTGCTCTCCTAGCTTGCAGTCTGGTCCATTCCCGCTGCACTGGCAAGGTGACTGCCACCATTCCGTGCAGCTCCTGGGCTCAGCCGGACCCTGAGGGAAGAAGAGCAGACATAAGCCAGAATGCCTGAAGCCAATGGTTAGGCTCCTCTCCAATTGTGAACTCCCAGAGTACCCTCCAGGATATCCTTCTCCCATATGAAAAGCTCTTCAGAAACAGAAGGTGCAGTCTTGGGATCCAGAGCCCAGAGGGCAGAGCTGGGCTACCTAAGGAGTCAGAGAGAGGCAGGTCTCCCTTCAGTGGAGTAAGGATGTGAGAAGTAAGTTGTGGCAGGATGACCACTTATCAGGGCCACCAGCAAAGAGATTTCTGCCCTGAACATGAGGGGGATGTAATATCCCAGGATCCAAGAGATCATGCCACATGAGAGCTGGTCAGAGCCATCAATGAAAGAATGAATTATTCCATTCAGTTTTCCTAGTCCAGGCCACTGAGTTGTGTAACTCCTTCCCCGTAAGTCTATCTCCTAAGGGACAGTGCTACCCCAAAGCCCTAAGGGCAGAGATCTTGCAGAAATTCGTGTCCCATGAGCACTCCTCAGAGGTACAAACCTCAGGTCAGCTCAAAGCTGACTCTTCAAATGTAAACTCCCAATTGCCTCCAGCAGTCTATCCCTTTAATAGGAGGCAACAAATCTAATCAAAAACAAGTGGAGGGGGAGTGGAGGAGGCACTGCCAGAAGGCACTTTCCAGGACCTACCCTCCCCCTAGGCCCTGCAAACTAGAGATAAGGCAGGGGCAGTCAGACAGCTGGAAGCAACTAAGACTACCTCTTCGCTTTTCACAACAAGTTCCACGAACTAAAATGCAAACCACTGTTTTTCTGACAGGGCACAAGATGGTCTCTACTGACTGGTTCATCCCCAGGATCCCATACCAGGTGAGGGGAATGTCAAATTGAAGGCCATCTTCCTTTATGTAAGGAAATAGTGCCTCCAGGATCAAGCTTCTCCTTTGTGCAGTAGTCTGTGCTGACTGCCATCCACAATATCTCTTCCCCTTTAAAGAATATCTCCTGTATGCCTACCTAAGTCCTGTCTTTACTCCTTGGCTAGCCCAAATGCCATTCCCTCCAGAAAGCCTACTCTGGCCACCCTAAGTCATAAATCTCTCTCTCCCCCTCTGGACTCCACCTAAGGCAGTGTCATTATCTACTATAATCCAGTGACAGTTTTGCTTGCTCTTGTAGGTAAGAAATCTCTTAGACAGGAGTGCCTAGGTGGCCCAGTCAGTTAAGCATCTGACTCTCGGTTTTGGCTCAGGTTATCTCAGTGGCATGAGATGGAGACCCGTGCTGGCTCCACACTCAGTGTTAAGTCTGCTGGAAATTCTCTCTACCTCTTCTCTGCCCCTCATACTTGTGCTCTCTCATTCTCTAAAATATATAAATAAATCTGAAAGGAAGGAAGGACGGAAGGAAGGAAGGACGGAAGGAAGGAAGGGAAGGGGGAAGAAAGAAAGAAAGAAAGAAAGAATTCTCCTAGACAGACTATGGGATTCTTCAGGGTAGGTTTGTGTTCTGCTCCTCCACCAAATTTCAAGTATAGGGATTAAGCACATAGCAGGGCTCAAAAAAGTAGAATGGAAGCCCCAGAGATCTCAGCAGTGCAATCGGTCCTGACAGTGCAGAGAAAAACTCCCAGAATGAGAGAAGCAGAGATATTACTTGCACAGAGAGAGTCAGCAAAAAGAGAGGTGGAAGTGGAGGGCAGGGAGAAAGAGAGAGTTGTACCCCAGAGACTGAAAAGATTTCCTATACCAAGTTCCTATCATTGCATCTAACACTACCCTATTTCACCACATTCTCATTAGAAGTAAGACCCTTAAGAAAATTCTGGTTTTCTGTGGTGGTTGGGGTATCTGGAAAGGGCAGAAGTCCAATGACAGCATTGTCAGTGGCGCAACATGTATTCATCTCTACCCCTCCTTTTCTCTACCCAAACTATACAGATTCAGAAACGGCCTTTTCTGTAACACTCCACCCCCTAGTCATCCAAGTTGGCCTCTTGAGTCCTTGCCCTGGGGAAGCCAGGTGATGACATGATGCCCTATTTGACCCCAGCATGCCTGGCATCTGCTTATTTTCCCAGAGCTCTCTCAGTTCCTGCTTTGTCAATGAGAATCTCAAAGACTCACTTCCCTGCTACCCAGCCTGTTTGGCTCTAGATCATGGCTTCAAGCTGACTCATGGGGCAGGACTGTGGAGGAGGGGGGCAGAGTAGGCCAAACCTCACTCTGTGCAGGGGGTGGGCAGCAGCTGGCGTCAAACAGCTGTGCCAGGCTGTGGCTGGCAAGGACTACAGCTCCCAACATGCCCAGGGAGCAAGGCCAGCAAAAACAACAAGTCCCAGAATACAGTGGGTTCTGTACCTCAGACACCTGCTAGGCCTGGGTGGTGGGGTAGGTGGGTGTTGGTATAGATATAAGCTCCAGGCTCACTCTCCCCTTCACTTCAGTATTAAAGATACCCATTTCTACACTGATCAAAGAGGGTGACAGGAAGAATTCCTCTCCATGTGCTTTCTACCCTTGTGTCCCACCAGTTGAGACAGAACAGCCAGCTGCTCTGCATTTTTTCCCTATACGTGTCCATACACGCAAGGGGGGCTACTCCCATGGACCACCACCACTGTGATTACAAAAGTCAAGCTCTGCTCTCTCACCAGCCCCTCGACCGCTGGCCTAAAACCCTCTACCTTCAGAGGAGAGTGAGCAGATGTCAGTACCTCCTCCAAACTAAGCCCGGCCAACTCACCCCTTTTCCTGGACTCCTTGTTCTGGACTATCCCCCAACCCTGCTTAGTCTCCCAGGTCCATTTTCACCCCTCTCCTCCCCAGACCCTGGGACAGGCCCCATTCCCTAGTGGAGCTTCGGAGATTTGCTCTTCCCCCCTAGCACACACTCACCCCGCTCTTAAATTGGTTCCGCCGCGGCGGCCGCTGCTCCGGGCCCTTCCGTCCCGTCCCGGTCCCTCCCCTCGAATCCCGGGTCCTCCCCGCCACGGGCCCCCAACCCAGACAAAGGGTGGCTCAGGCAGAGCTCTGCTCTGCTAGGCTGTTCTCTGTTCAGCTTCGTGTGCAACACTAGCGGGCTCTGGAGCCCGCAGCCCCCCAGCCACTGCCGCACCCCTCCCCGCGACTGTCCCTCCCGGTGGCCGCCCCGGCTCCGCGCTGCCGACTCCGCTGCCCCTCTGACTCACAGGCCATTTCCTACCAGCTGATGGGGCCGCCCGCCCCGCCCAATGCCCCAACACCCCCGCCGCGGCGAACGCGGCCGCCACGCCCCCCTAAGACCACGCCCTCCATGGGCAGCGATCATGCTGATTGGCCCACAGGAGTCCAGCCTCTCCACGACCTCAAGTGTGAGGCACGCCCCCCTCAAGAGACGCACGCCCATTGGTCCACAAGGGGGCAGGCCTACCCGGGACCACCCCGCCCATCTCCTTAACCCCTCATCTGCCGAAATCCAAAGGCGCTCCCTCCCCTTCCATTTAACCCTTTCAAAGGCTTGGGCCTCCCACTTCTCACCTCCACCCTACCTCTTCCGACGGTGTTTAATAGGACGCCCTAGGGCTTTCATGGACAAGTTCGACAATCTCCAAAGTCGGCCTGCTCTTCCCACACCAAACCCCAAATATCCCCACTCCCATTCATCTCTCCCTTCCTTGCAAACCAGAGCTTCAGAGACCAGAGGCCTGCTGAAGTCTAGAAAGCTTCCTTCATGCCAGAACAGATGAAATAGTCCAGCAGTGGGACCTTGTGTCCTTCCATTGAGAAATGGTATTATTCCTTTTCTTACTCTATATTGGTGTTCTTTTGCCTTCATTAGAGGGACCCCAAGGACTCCTGAGATAGGGATACATTTTAATTCGGGGACCTACACATTCTTTTTTGTGTCTCTGAACTACCATTCTGAGACCAAGACTGCTTCGTCCTTTCTACCAGTACTCTCTCTTTATAGGAGACTGAGCACCCAGGGGAAGTGAGATAGTAAAGCTTCTGCCATTAGTGCGGTGAGATGTGCCAAACTCTTCTGATGGAGCTCACTTCCATGACTCACAGCTCCCCTGAAACCTCCCTATCCTCCCCCTGAGTCACTGGGCTCCAGGCTCAGGCCAGAATCAGCATTCTAAATTCTTGTCCTTCTACCATTTAAATGACCAGGATGGGAACCTCTGCCATGGATGGGGCATTAAAAGATACTTTTTAGGGGCACCTGGGTGGCTCAGTGGGTTAAAGCCTCTGCCTTTGGCTCAGGTCATGATCCCAGGGTCCTGGGATGGAGCCCTGCATCGGGCTCTCTGCTCAGCAAGGAGCCTGCTTCCCTTCCTCTCTCTGCCTGCCTCTCTGCCTACTTGTGATCTCTGTCTGTCTAATAAATAAATTAAAAAAAAAAAAAGATACTTTTTAGAGGAGCTGCTTTAGGGGCAAGCTAAGAATATACGTAGCCCTGACAATCTTCCCCTATGCACTTGTTGATAAGTCAGTTTCCAAACTTAAGAAGCTTTTTGTTTCAGTCTTCCACAGAAGCAAGCGAACACCAGAATGAAAAGAGGGAAGACACAGGGCATCACCTCAGTCAGAGGAGTATGCAACTCTTGATCTTGGAGTGGGGAGTTCAAACCCCATGTTGGGTGTAGGGATTACTTACAAATAAAATCTTAAAACAATAACAACACAAAACAAAGAGGGAAGACTCAAACTGATACCTGGAGAACTGGCATCAGCGAGGGTAGACTCTCTGGGTTTTGCCTCCAAAGAGGGGGAGTCCATTCTTCTGTAGTTCAGAGCCCACAGAAGGCCCAACATCCTTGTTTCTACCTTGCCTGTACTGTAGGCCCCAAGGGCCCAGAGGTTGTCAGTGTGCAGTAAAGAAAGGCTCCCCTCCCCCTACTTCCTCCTTCAGCCTTAGACTTAGGAAGAAAAACTAAGTAACCCTTCTCTCTGGCCCCTGTCTCCTCACCTCAGACCAGGAGAAAAACCCTGAAAAAGAACCCAGTTCCAGTGGACTCACTTCTTCATTGGTTCTCTAATAGTAAGGAACAGGATTCAGGAAATTTTCAAAATCCTGAACAAAATGGCAGAGTACTAAAGAAAGAACCTGCCTGCCTTAGTAAAAGTTTACTGGGAAGACAAACAGACACAGAACACTATAGGAAATTAATAGTCCCTTGGTGACGCCACAGAACAGGTAGTAAGTTCTGTTTTACTGCCACTAACATAGGCCAAGGCCTTAGTTACTTGCAAAGGTCTTGGGGGTAACAGTTCAGTGGGAAGGATCAAAGATGTTCTAGGCCTCTCTGTACCCTAGGAAAACAGCATGGTACAATCAAGAGGCCCTAACTAGCTGCCCCAAACTCTTACCCTGCTTTATTTTTTCATAGCAGTTATCACCACATGGCCTCTCTCTGCCTCACACACTCACGCATAGTTCTTTCTCCCCCTATTAGAATGGAAGCTCTATGAGAGCAGCAAAGTTGTTTTGTTCGTGCCAGTATTCCCAGAATCAACATCAGTGCCTGGCACATAATAGCCACTCAGTAAACATTGGCTAAAAGAAATGATGAGCCCTGGGCTGCGTGAACACAATCAGAAGGCCTGGATCCTAATTCCTGCTCTTTCACTGTGAGACCCAGAGAAAGTCAATCTCTTTGGCTGCAAATTTTCAACTCTATAAGATGAGGAGTTTGCATAAATGATGGCCATTGAGGGCCTCTGTAACTCTGGCCTTATATTGCTATGTTTCTAATAGCAATTGTTCACTCAAATTCATTTTCAGAGGATGGACCTAAATGTCTGAATGCCCTCCTGCTTGTATTGAAGCAGAGAGGCTAAATATCCCAGCCTCACCACAGCAAACTGATGCCCTTTTTCTTCATGCCCCACCCACTCAAACAAATGCCTCAGTCCTGAGGAAGCTGGAGTGTTTGCCCTAGGCCCGCCTCTCTGAGAGACAGTCTGGGAAGCTGTGTTGCCATAGCAATCAGCTCCTCCTCAAAAGGCTTCAGCCTGCCCTCCCTTACCCCACCCTACCCCACGGCTTTGTCTGGTCTCAGCACCCCCTCCCTCCCTGGCCAGTCACAGCTAGAAGGAGGTTGGCTAGGGGCCCCTTTCAGTAACACTGTCACACACATTCAGCCACTGTGGGGAAGGCTGGCCTTTTTCACCCTCTCCCAGATAGCCCAGGGGCAAATAGAACTTTGGCACTATATCAAGGCTCCTCAGGAAACCTGAGGGGCTCCCTGGAGGTCTAAGCCCTCGTCTCCATTCTGACCATCAGCTTCCAAGCCAGGAGTGTGGGAGTCATTCTCTTTTCCTCTTCCAGCTAAGGCTGGAACCTCATATCCCTTCTGGAGTTCAGCCTGCCATAGTAGCCCATCTCTCAAAACATATATCCAAGATATATGTAATTTTCAGCCTTCCCAAAGAAGGTCCTAGGGTTTTTAGGTTTTAGGTCCTAGGGTTCCCCCCAGGAGAAGGAAAAGGGTGGGGAAAGTAAGTTTGTGGCAAGTGGTGAAAAAGTGGCAGCCAGTCACTTGTGGAGGCTGTTGGAAGACATATTGGTAGGAGTGGGGTGGGGTCTGGGCCTTGCTCCTGGTAACTAGGGTCTGTGGCCGTTGAGCACAAAGTTCCGGGCAGGGCACAGCTCCTGGATGGGCAAGTCCCAGGCCAGGCCCCAGGGCGAGGAAGGAAGTGGGAAATGAGCACACCCAGAGCATAGGGCAGGGCAAAGTGGGGGAGGGGGGAGACAGGGACCGAGGCAGGCTTCTGGGAGGAACAGGAACTAGAATGGGGGTTAACAGGAACACCAGCTGGGGGAAGAAACTCCAGTCTCACCCAGGCAGATCCAAAGCCAACTGAGGAGACAGTCACAGAAGACCTAGTAGCAAGTGGGGCCTGATCCTCCCTCCCTAAGAGTGGTAGCCTGAAGGTGTTATTAGGAGCCAAGGAGCCAAGGAGCCAGGAGCACTAGGGACTGGCTTTACCCCACCAATTCCATCACACCATTCCTAGAACACAGTACACAAGCCTCTTCCTGAGTCTCTACAAAGCCCCAGGACTTTCTCAAAGGACTAGTGGTTCTTCCCCACTCAGTTGGGGCCTACAACTCTTCCCCTCACACAGTGCCCACAACCCCATCCCTTCTTTCTGTGCACAGTCCCTCTGTCCCTCCGTTTCTCCCACACTCTGGACCACCAGCTCTTCTCCATCACAGGGCACCTGCTTTCCCCAAAGCAACTTTAGATCCCCTCCCCCTCAAGTATAGCCAGCCTCCAACCCTCCACATCAGACAGCGTCCTAGCCCCCTCACACTGTACCTACAACCTCGGCAAAACACTCCGGTCTCTCCCCCAAAAAGGCCCCTGGAGAATGCACCTGCTTACCCACACATTGAGCCCCCAAGTCCTCCCCCAACTCTGTCTTCCTTCCCCCCCACAGCAGTCCTCAGATTCTCTCCTTTTCTAACGTGCCCCCCACCTCCTGTTTGCCCAAGCGCACCCCCATCCTTGTCCCTCCTTCCACGCGCACCCCACCCCACACCTGTAGTTCCGTGAGTCCCGTTGCACCTGAGGAGGTAGTGGGTTGGGGCAGTTACAGAGAGGCCCTAGCAGCAGCCTCGGCCTGCAAACCTCACCCCTTCTGTCCGAGCCCCGCCCCCGCAACGCCCAGGCCCACCCCCTCCCTTGTCCCACCTCCCACCTTCTCCGGGCTCGTCCCCTTTGCTAGTTTCTTTAATTCCTTTGGCTCCTCCCCTGTAACAAGGCTCCGCCCTATGGCTCCGCCCCTTCTCTCCAATGCGCCTCCCCAGGAATATCCGTCTGTCACTAGCCCCTTCCCTGATCCCCGCCCTCTTCTGGTTCCTCAGCCTTTCGCGGGGACCCGCCCCTCGGATTCCAGCCTGGCAAAACCCAAGCCAGGCCCTCTTCCACCGCGAGCCCTGGTCGGTCTCAGAGACCCTCCTACCCCCGCCCCTTCGCCCGCCCGCCTCACCCGGGCGCTAGAGCTCCAGCCCGGATCCGCTGGCTCTGATTGGCGGCGGCGGCCCCAATGGATGTCGGGGGAGACAAAGTGATGGCTGCAGGTCGCCCGAGGTCCCACCCCGGCCACGTGCGGCTTCTGTGATGACAGGTCTAGAGGGGCGGGGCCTTGGCCCTCAGGGTGCGGGCCTCGGCTGGCGGGATCGGACTGGGGGTGGGGGAGCGGGACCTGGCATCAAAGCGCTAGCCTGAGGGTACCGAGCCTGACTGGGGCTCTCCCGGGCTTTCGCGTTAGTGTGAGCTGCCTGCGGAACTTGAGCCCTTTTCTGGGGACGTCTGGGTTAGCGCACGCATTTGCTTTAATGGGGGAGGTCTTTGGGGTTTGCAAGGTAGTGCAAGGAGTTTCAGGAGTCTGTAAAGATGGGAGAATCTGGTTGGTGGTGTCTCAAGTCTGTGAGGTTGAGCAAGTGTCTACAGCCTACGCCGTACGGGAGAATCTGAGTTCTGGGAGATGGGCAGTAACAGCCAGATCTGTACCTATGAGAAGGTGGGTCAGAAAGGAATTCTGTGAATTTTAGGAGCTTAAGTGTTAATACGAAGTTAGAAGAGTCTGCAATCGCCGGAGAGAAGCAGGGCCCTTGCTTTGTACAAGTGTCAAATGACCTATGTGACAGTTACATATGTTCTGTAATTTAATTAGCGCTTGAGTTTTCTCTCCTATTTACACTCGCCCTACTAGTTCCCGAGATATAGCAGAGGGAAGTCCACGCGTATCAGGTACCTGTAGATGGCAGCACAGGACCCTTGCAGAACTGAAGGGCCCAGAGCCCAGGGCCTATCGCGGCTCTCGGTAGAGCAGGCGGTATAGACTGTCGGTCAAACCTGGTGAAGTTCTCTGAAAGTGGCAGATTCTTTAGGTTTCTGGGACTTTCTGTGAGTAGTTAGCTTAAGATAATTTACTAGACACCAATTGTATGCAAAGAAAAAAAAGGATTTTTTCTCTGTCCTAAAGGAACTTGTTTAGGTTGTCATATAAGTACCTCGTTAATTCTACAGACAGTAAAATTGGAAGGGTTTGGGGTAGTGGAAAAACCATAGGGTTTGTAATCATTTGTGTTGGCCTTTGAACTTTAGGTTTGGGTATTTACTACCTGTATGAATTTGACTAAATTACTTGACTCAAAAAAATAAGCTTAATTAATTTTAGAACAATTTTAGATGTATAGACCATTTATGAAGCCGATTCAGAGTTTCCGTTGTACACCACCCAATTTCTCTTATTAACATTTAAATTACTATGGTTCATCTGTTATAATTAATTAACCAATATTGATACATTATCATTAATTAAAGTACATACCTCATTCAGATTTCCTTAGTTCTTCTTCTTTTTTTAAAAAGATTTTATTTATTTATTTGACAGAGATCACAAGTAGGCAGAGAGAGAGGAAGCAGGCCCCCTGCTGAGCAGAGAGCCTGATGCTGGGTGTGATCCCAGGACCCTGAGATCATGATCTGAGCTGAAGACAGAGGCTTAACCCACTGAGTAACCCAGACACCCCTCCCTTTCTTAGTTCTTCTTTATACCTTTTCTCTGTTCCAGGATCCTATCCAGGATCTCAAATTGCATTTGGTTGTCATGTCTCCTTAAACTTTTCTTTGGCTACGACATTTTCTCAGACTTCCTGGTTTTTGATGACCTTGATGGTTTTACCATTAGATTTTTTAAAAAATTTTATTTATTTATTTGACAGGCAGAGATCACAAGTAGGCAGAGAGGGAAGCAGAGAGAGAGAGAGGAGGAAGCAGGCTTCCCGCCGAGCAGAAAGCCCGATTTGGGGCTTGATCCCAGGATTCCTAGGATCATGACCTGAGCCGAAGGCAGAGGCACAACCCACCAAGCCACCCAGGACCCCTGCCATTTGATATTTTATAGAATGTCTTTCAGTGGGATTTGTCTGATGTGTTTCTCATGATTAGACTGAGGTTATGGGTTCAGGAAAGGATGACTCCTGATTTAATGACTCTTGATTTAAAGTGACTGCTGCCTGGTCCAAAGCTCCTGATCAGCAGGAAGTAGCTACCATTAGTTTTCACCCTTTTTCCCTAACAGGAGTTAGGGTTACCTCTTCAGAGGCAGGGAATGATGAGGGATAGTTGGAAGGCAGGCAAGCTGGAACGGGGGCTCCTGCCCTAAGAGGAAACCACCTATTTTACACCACCCTGCAAGGAGCCCTCCACCCTTTCCCATGTGATAGATCGGTGACAAAAACCTGATGGGATGACAGGTGCAGGAAAGTTTAATCAGATTAAAACAGCCCACTAACAAGACCATAAAAACCCCGAGATTTAGAAGTTCTAGTGGCAACCCTCTCAGGTTCCTGCCCTCCCCAGGAGCTTTGTGCTATAACTTTGCTGTCACTCAATAAATCTTGCTTTGCTGCTCACACACACACACACACAAGTCCAGTTTCATCACATTATATCATGTCAATCTGTGTGTGTGTGTGTGTGCACACGTGTATGTGTATGTGTATGTGGTATGTTTATATACACAGTATTGGCATTATACTGTTTACTCATATTACAGGTTTTTACTTTAAATCTCTCTCAAGGGCGCCTGGGTGGCTCAGTGGGTTAAGCCACTGCCTTCAGCTCAGGTCATGATCTCAGGGTCCTGGGATCGAGTCCCGCATTAGGCTCTCTGCTCAGCAGGGAGTCTGCTTCCTCCTCTCTCTCTCTGTGCCTGCCTCTCTACCTACTTGTGATCTCTCTGTGTCAAATAAATAAATAAAAATCTTAAAAAAAAAATCTCTATCAAGTGAATAAATAAAATCTTTTTAAAAATTAAATTAAAGAAAATAAATAAAAATTTCTTTTTTTAAGATTTTATTTATTTATTTGACAGAGAGAGGCACAGTGAGAGAGGGAACGCAAGCAGGGGGAGTATGAGAGGGAGAAACAGGGACTCTTCCTGAGGGACTCGATCCTACTAGGATCATGACCTAAGCTGAAGGCAGATGCTTAATGACTGAGCAGCCCAGGCGCCCCCAAAAAAGATTTCTTTATGAAATATTTTAAGCACAGAGAAAGTTATAAAGAATACTATAACAAACATCCACATTTTTCTCACAGAACTTTATTAAGTCTTAATATTTTACCACATTTGCTTTGAATTCTCTCTTAAAGAAACTAATATTTCAGATAGGTTGAGATTTTATGTACTCCTTCCTAATCTCATTCCATTCTCTCACTTGCTCTTCATGTTCTCTTCTCAGAAGTAACCACTATTCCAAACTGGTATTTATTTTTCCTTTATATTTTTTTAAAAGATTTTATTTATTTATTCGACAGACAGAGGTCACAAGTAGGGAGAGAGGCAGGCAGAGAGAGAGGAGGGAAGCAGGCTCCCTGCTGAGCAGAGAGCCTGATGCTGGTCCTGGTCCTGATCCCAGGACCTTGGGATTATGACCTGGGCCAAAGGCAGAGGCTTTAGCCCACTGAGCCACCCAGGCGCCTCTTCCATTACATTAAAAAAAAAAAAAAATTTATTGACTGATGTATATGTATTTCTATTGGATATATACTTAGAAGTAGAACTGCTGAGTAATAGGGCATGTATATGTTTAGCTTCAGTAGATATTGCCAATATTTTTTTCAAAGAGATTATAAGAGTTCACATGCCCACAACACATGAGAAGTCTAGTTTCTTTTGTGCCAACTCTTGATGTTGTCAGTCTTTTTAATTTCAGCTATTCTAGTGTATATGCACTGGTATCTCACTGTGGCCTTAGTCTGCATTTCCCTGATATCTAGTAAATTTGGGCACCTTTTTTTATTGGCCTATTGGTTACCTTTCATGACTTGCCTGGCCAAGTCGGCCTAGTTTTCTATTTGGTTGTCTGTCTTTTTTCTATTTGTAGGAGCTCTTTGTATATTCTGGATCTGCTACTTTTGTTAGAGAAATCTATTGCAAATACCTTTTCCCACTGTAGCTTGCTTTTTTATTTTCTAAGTGGTGTTTTTCAATGAACAGAAGTTCTTGTTTTAATATAGTTCAATATATTTCATAGTTGGTGGATAATGCCCTATACCTGTTTAAGAAGTTTTTGCCTGGCAGTACTTCTAGTCCACAGATCCTGTACCTCTGGTTTAATAAAACCACATTAAAAAAAAAAAAAAAAAGGAAGGGCACCTGGGTGGTTCAGAGGGTTAAGCCTCTGCCTTCTGCTCAGGTCATGATCTCAGGGTCCTGGGATAGAACCCCGCATCAGGGAGCCTGCTTCTCCCTGCCTCTCTGCCTACTTGTGATCTCTCTCTCTCTGTCAAATAAATAAATTAAATACTCTTTTTTTTTTTTTAAAAGGAAGTCTTTGCCTATTCCAAGGAAATGAATATATTCTCTTATGTCATTGTCTAGAAGCTTTATTATTTTACCTTTTATAAGTCATCTGCAATAGATTTTGTATATCTTGTGAGGTAGGAGTCAAGGTTCATTTTTTTCCCCATATGGTTATGGAATTTATCCAGCACTTTTTTTTTTTTTTAAGATATTTATTTATTTATTTGTCCGAGAGAAAGAGAGAGAGAGAGAGAGAGAGAGAGAGAGCACAAGCAGGGGGAGGGGCAGGGAGAGGGAGAAGCAGGCTCCCCACTGAGCAGGGAGCCCTATGCAGTACTGGATCCCAGGGCCCCTGGATCACAACCCCACCCAAATGCAGATGCTTCATCAGTTGAGCACCCCTGATCCACCACTTTTTGTTGAAAACATCGTAAAGTACAATTTCCAAAGAGTTAAAAGCAAGATTCTTTTTTTTTTTTTTAAAGATTGTTTATTTATTTATTTATTTATTTGACAGAGAGACATCCCAAGTAGGCAGAGAGGCAGGCAGAGAGAGAGAGAGGAGGAAGCAGGCTCCCTGCCGAGCAGAGAGCCCGATGCGGTACTCGATCCCAGGACCCTGAGATCATGACCTGAGCCGAAGGCAGCAGCTTAACCCACTGAGCCACCCAGGTGCCCTAAAAGCAAGATTCTTATAAAAATACAGAATGAAAACATAACAGAGATTCATTTAACTCATTATTTTTTTTTAAAGATTTTATTTATTTACCAGAGAGAGAGGGGGAGAGAGAGAGCACAGGCAGACAGAATAGCAGGCAGAGGGAGAAGCAGGCTCCCCGCTGAGCAAGGAGCCCGATGTGGGACTCGATCCCAAGACACTGGGATCATGACCTGAGCCGAAGGCAGCTGCTTAACCAACTGAGCCACCCAGGCGTCTCCATTTAACTCATTATTGAGGGAATAAGGAGGATGGTAAAGCATGTTTGATGAGCATTCAAGGAAATTGGGTATTGTATTAGAGTTGTGGTGGGGGGTGATATGTATGTGTGTGTGTATATATAAATACACATATATATGCACTTATATGTGTATGCATATATACATGTGTTTATATATATGTGCATACATATGCATATACAGACACAGACACACTCATAAATAGGGGTAGAGATAGAGAAATTTTATTACAAGGAATTGGCTTATAGGATTATGGAGGCTAACAAGTCCCAAGATCTTTAGGTGGCAAACTGGAGACCCAGAAGAAGTGATGGTATAGTTCCAGGCCCAGTCCAAAAGCCTGATAAAAAACCGGCAGTCTGGTTCCAATCTGAAAGCCAGCAGGAAGAGCTGATGTTTCGGTTTGAATCTAAAGGTAGGATAAAGGACCAATCTCCCACTTTAAAGAACTGGCCAGTCAGAGAGAAATTTCCTCTCTCTTTCTCTTTTAAAGATTTTATTTTTAATTAATCTCTATACCCAACATGAAACTCAGACTCACAACCCTGAGATCAAGAGTCACATGCTTTACAGAGTAAGCCAGCCAGGCATTCAGAGAAATATTCTTCTAATCATCCGTTTTGTTCTAGTGAGGGCTTCAGCTGATTGGACAAGGCCCACCACCTACATTAGGAAGAGCAATCTGCTTTACTCAGTCTATTCAAATGTTAATCTCATCCAGAAACATCCACCCAGAATAATGTTTAACCAAATATTTGGGTACTTTGTGGCCCAGTCAAACAGACATGTAAAATTAACCATCACAGTTACTTATAGGCATTTGAAAAAAGAATGTTAGATAAAAGTTAGTTAAAACTGGTTAATGTCTACAGGATAATAACACCATAACCTTTTCTTTTCTTCTTTTTAAAAATATTTATTTATTTATTTTACACAGAAAGAGAGAGAGAGTGCATGCAAACACAAGTGTAGGGAGGGGGAGAGGGAGAGGGAAAGAAGCAGACTCCCTACAGAGCATAGAGCCCAATGTCAGGCTCAATTTCATGACCCTGAGATCATGATCTGAGCCAAAATCAAGACTCAGACACTTGACTGACCAGGTGCCCATCCCCCTTTTAAAATTTCTTTATTTCAGTAATCTTTACATGCAACATAAGGCTCAAATTTATGACCGACCCTGAGATCAAGAGTCACATGCTCTTCTGACTGAGCCAACCAGGTGTCCCATAGCCTTTTCTATTAGTCAGAAATCCTTTACATCATTACCAGACAAAAATCTGTAAGTTAACACATGACTTCACAGAGTTTTAGCCTTTAATCAATGATAAGTAGATAATGAGTTAAGCATAAGTAAATTGCCTTGATAGTTTACCTTTGGCTAGCCCTACTGCCTTTTCTTTGCAGGATTTCCAAGTTGTGGATGATTTCTGTCAAAAAAAAAAAAACTATCTTTACCCCCATTGCTCTACAGTATCTCCTTTTTCATAAAATAAGTATTCATCATAAGAGTTCTTCATAGCTATAATTTTATAATAAATTTTGATATCTGGTAGCCCATGTCCTCCAATTTCAAGATTGTAAGATTATATTAACTATTCTTGGCCATTCCATTTCCATATCAATTTTTTTTTAGCTAAAAAAAAAATTTAGCTAAATTTTTTTTAGGCCAAACTCATGACCCTGAGATCAAGAGTTAAAAGCTTTACAGATGGAGCCAAGCAGGTGCCCCTCTATATAAATTTTAAGATCACCTTATTACTTTTTAAAAATTAACATATAATGTATTATTTGTTTCAGGGGTACAGGTCTGTGAATCATCAGTCTTACACAATTCACAGCCCTCATCATAGCACATACCCTCCCTAATGTCCATCACCCAATCACCCAGACACCCCAACCCTCCCACTCCCCTCCCCTCCAGATTATCACTTATCATACACTCACACACACAAACCTACCCACTAGGATTTTCATTAGGATTGTGTTGAATCTACGGACAAAACATTTAGATTGTTTATAGTTTTTTGCTTTTACAAATAAATGTTAACTTTCCTTTATTTAATAAGGAGACTGTAGGACTTCATGGGAATCTTTTCACTTTAAGCCCAAAGGAAATACAATAATTTGATGACTAAGCACACTGATCTTTTAGAACAAAACATTGAGGGAAATTTTATTTTCTCAAGAGGAATTAGTGAGTCAACAAGTTGAATGTATATTTTAACATATTTCAATGGTTTTAACTTTTTACATGTTGAGTTTGAGGTACCAGAATAGTTTTCAGGTAGAGAAATCTAGCAGGTTGTTGGACATATGGGTCTGAAGCTGATGAGAACAGCCTGAGCTAAAGACACAGATTTGCTATTGCTTACAAATGTAAGCAAGGTTAGAGTTTATGGAGGGAAAAAATGGGCTGTACACAGAGACTTGGGGCTCTATTTCATGTCTATATTAACTAATTTGAGGAGGAAAATGAGCAACAGAGATTAAAGAGCAAGGGGGCCCTAGATCTTGTGTGTATATGTGCTGGGGCTGTGGGCAGGCCTTGTTCTGTGCCATAGAGTTTTTCATGGTGCCTTGACCACTGGGCAGGCTATGTGAGTTCTGAGTTCCTTCTCTACCACATCCCTGACTAACCCCCAAACTTAACTAACTCCCAAATCTCTACTCCTTTTCCTGGCCCTTCGTGTGTTTTGGCTCTTGAAAACAGTAACTATTCTCTTTTCGCCAGTAGAGTTGACTTCCTTTAGTTACCTGGATTTGCCCATCTGCGCAGGTTTATAAAGATAGGAATTGATCTCCAGAAGCCCAGGACAAGGCAAGAGAGCACAGCATAGCAGCAGTGGGAGCTGGGGCGAGTACCCAGTGGGCCATGGACAAGTCAGCTCCCCAACAGTTTAATAATGAGGTCCTGAAGACCTCCAACAAGTGCCAACAGCAGCATTGTGTTCCCCCTCCAACCCCCCACACACTGAAGCTCTGCAAGAAGACAAACCAGGAGGCTCAGCATTATTCAGAAGTCCTGGCCAGCCCAAGGATACTCAAATCCAGAGTCCAGTCACAGCCAGTTTGGAGAGAACCTGGAATGGCCTCCTATGATCAGACAGGAAAGGAGATGACTGATAGATGGTACAAAGACATTAAGAACTACAGCTTCCAGCAGCCTGACTTCACCTCCAGGACAGGACACCCACAGCCATGGTTTGGAAGAATACAATAAAGATGGGAGTGGGTTGGGGCGCCTGGGTGACTCAGTGGATTAAAGCCTCTGCCTTCGGCTCAGGTCATGATCCCAGGGTCCTGGGATCAAGCCCCGCTTCGGGCTCTCTGCTCAGCAGGGAGCCTGCTTCCCCTTCTCTGCCTGCCTCTCTGCCTACTTGTGATCTCTCTGTCAAATAAATAAAATCTTAAAAAAAAAAAAATGGGAGTGGGGAAGGCACCTGCAAGTGAGGGGTCTTCCTTCACAGTGGCCCAATATTTCCCAGCAGGAAATGTCAACTAGGCTACTTTGAAGAAAATGTCTCGTCTCCAAAGAAGAAATTCATTAAATGTAATGGGAAGGTGGCAGACTTAAGGTGGATACGAAGTGCCTGGAACAGTAAAAACTCAGCTGTGTGTCTGTCCCTCTGAGTGTATGTGCTTGTATTTGTGATGCATATGAGTGTGTCTTGCACACACACTTGGATATACAGTTCTGCATGATTTTTTTTTTTTTTTTTGGAAAGAGAAAGTATGGGATGGGGGTGGAGGACAGAGTAGTAGAGGAAGAGGGAGAGTCTTCAGCAGGCTTCACACCCAGCACAGAACCTGACACAGCCCTCGATCTCATGACCCTGAGATCATGACCTGAGACAAAATCAAGAGTCCAATGCTTAACCGACTGATTCACCCAGGCACCCCTAAAAAACCTTATTCTTATCAAAGGAAAGACTATATAAACCCTTTACTCTGTGGGGTGCCTGGGTGGCTCAGTGGGTTAAAGCCTCGCCTTCGGCTCAGGTCCTGATCTCAGGATCCTGGAATCGAGCCCCACATCAGGCTCTCTGTTCAGCAGGAAGCCTGTTTCCCTCCTGCCTCTCTGCCTACCTGTGATCTCTACCTGTCAAATAAATAAATAAATAAAAATCTTAAAAAAAAAAAAAAAAAAGAAAAAAGCCTTTACTTTGATGGTTACCTAGACCATACTTATTTGGACTTTGGGGGAGAAATCAATTTAAAAACTTTTTGCTATTTTTAAAGCAAATTTCTTTTGTACATTTCTTGTAATAGCCATCTTTGGGCTTTCTGTGTTCTAACGTTTGTGACGCTAAGAAGTAAAGTTCATTTTATGTGATCATGCATTGTAGCCTGCTTTTGGTAGATTTAAGAATTTAAAATTTAAGAATGTCTTTTTTTTCCTTAAAGATTTTATTTTTAGGGGCACCTGGCTGGCTCAGTTGGAAGAGCCCATGATTTTTTATTTTTTTTAAGATTTTATTTATTTATTTGAGAGAGAGAGAGAGCATGAGAGCAGGGGGGAAGGGCAGGGGGAAAGGGACAAGCAGACCCCCAGCTGAGCAGAGAACCCAGTGGCATGGGACTTGATCCCAAGGCCCTGGGATCATGACCTGAGCCCAGGGCAGACACTACTGCCTGAGCCAATCCAGGAGCCCCAGTACATGACTCTTTTTTTTTTTTTTTTTTTTTAAAGATTTTATTTATTTATTTGACAGAGAGAAATCACAAGTAGGCAGAGAGGCAGGCAGAGAGAGAGGAGGAAGCAGGCTCCCTGCTGAGCAGAGAGCCCGATGCGGGACTCGATCCCAGGACCCTGAGATCATGACCTGAGCCGAAGGCAGCGGCTTAACCACTGAGCCACCCAGGCGCCCCCAGTACATGACTCTTGATCTCAGAGTTGTGGGGTCAAGCCCCACATTGGCTACAGAGATGAACAAAACAAAAAAACCAAAAGCAAATTATTTTAAGTAGGTTTCCTTGGCTCCTAATGAGTCTGCAGTTGCCAATACTGTTAAGTTGTTGTTTTTTTGACAAGTCAATGATGAATTTGAAGTGACTGAAGAATTAGCCTTGATGAATAGTTTGCATGAAATAATTACAGGTAAAAATGTTTTCAAAGAAGTTGAGAAAGCACTAATTCAGCACAACCTGAAGTGGAATCTGCTAAACTGTGTCACAGCTGATGGTGGCAAAAATATATGTGCAGCAGAAAAAAGGCTTAGTTCAACAAATTTACAAGTCTTGTGAAAATGTCATGTATTTAAAGTGAACAGTTATTCATGGGGTGCCTGGGTGGCTCAGTTGGTTGAGCATTCAATTCTTGGTTTTGGCTCAGGCCTTGATCTCATGGGTTGTGAAATCCAGCCATGCTGGGCTCTGTGCTCAGTGGGGAGTCTTCTTGAAGAATCTATCCCTCTGCCCCTCTCCCCACACTTGTGTGGGTGCGTGTGTGCTTGTGCGTACACACTCTCTCTCTCAAATAAATAAATCTTCAGAAAAAGTGTATGATTATTTACTGTACAAAGTACTTTGTAGAAAATATATAAATTTATCATGGGTTATTAAACTACTAGTGTCAGTAGTTGACTTCATTCACTCTCAAACACAACCATCATCAGTTCTGTGGCTTTTGTTTGTTTTTTGTTTTGTGAGAAATAGAAGCTGAATATCTTGCTTTGTCCCCCCCCCCCACAGCAATTTGATGGCTTAGTATTGATAATGTTTTATTATGGTATTTTGAGCAAAAATTGGTCAGGGGTGCCTGGCTGGTGGAGCATGTGACTCTTGATCTCAGAGTTGAGTTTGAGCCCCACGTTGGGGGTAGAGATTATTATTTTTTATTTTTTAAAATATATTTTAAAAAATATTTTATGTATTTATTTGACAGAGAGAGGTAGAGAGAGAGAGAGAGAGCGTGCACACAAGCAGGGGGAGCAGGAGACAGAGGAAGAGGGAGAGAAGCAGTCTCTCTGCTGAGCAGGGACTCAGTTCCAGGATCCTGGGCCATCACCTGTGCTGAAGACAGACCTTAACCCGCTGAGTCACCTGGCAACCTGCAATTACTTTATTTTTTAATTTTTTTTCCTGCAACTACTTTAAAAATAAATAAAAACTTCATTTAGAAAGTTAAGCAAATGTCAAGAGGAGAATCTAGTAGAATTCTATAAATGCTTTCCAAGCAATGAATATGCTCAGTTGAATCACATGTTCATGGACTGATAGTATTTAACAGTAGTTACTGTGAGAAAAGACAGATGAGATTCATAAGATCTCATTACAGATCAACATTAGTGCTTGAACATTTGCAGTTGATTCTAATAATACTTGAACCCCAACTAAGCAAAATGCATACTCTCCAAAAGAATTTCAACCTTCTCATTAGTAGACCTATTGTACCAAAAACTTGTATTCAATTATTATTGGTTTATTTTGAATGTTACTATTTTTTTTATAAAGTCTTTTTTTTAAAGATTTTTATTTATTTGTTAGAGAGAGAGAGAGAGGAGAGAGAGATACAGAGCGCAAGCACAGGCAGACAGAGTGGCAGGCTAGAGGCAGAGGGAGAAGCAGGCTCCCTGCCGAGCAAGGAGCCCAATGTGGGACTCGATCCCAGGACGCTGGGATTATGACCTGAGCCGAAGGCAGCCGCTTAACCAACTGAGCCACCCAGGCATCCCTTGAATGTTACTATTTAAAAAGTTGTTTTTTCTTTTTTTTTTT
>NC_081565.1:36184587-36279161 GCF_022355385.1 Mustela nigripes | reverse complement strand
GAGCAGGCTCCCTGCCGAGCAAGGAGCCCAATGTGGGACTCGATCCCAGGACGCTGGGATTATGACCTGAGCCGAAGGCAGCCGCTTAACCAACTGAGCCACCCAGGCATCCCTTGAATGTTACTATTTAAAAAGTTGTTTTTTCTTTTTTTTTTTTAAGATTTTATTTATTTTATTTGACAGAGAGAGAGATCACAAGTAGGCAGAGAGGCAGGCAGAGACAGAGGAGGGAAGCAGGCTCCCTGCCGAGCAGAGAGCCCCATGCGGGGCTCGATCCCAGGACCCTGAGATCATGACCCGAGCCGAAGGCAGCGGCCTAATCCACTGAGCCACCCAGGCGCCCCTAAAAAGTTGTTTTTTCTCTTGTTATGCAAGTACCTATACAACAGCTTCAATTTTGCTTTTTTTGGCCTAAAACCTAAGTATTTACTAAATTGTCTTTTACAGAAGAAGTTTGCTGTTCTCTGCTCTAGACAGTGCCTGGTACTAAAACTGCAAGAACACCCAGCAATTTCTTTTGCTTGTTTGTAAGTCTTGGATAATTTTTTCCAATAGTGAGAAACACACGTCCTTTCCTTCATGAAGTTTATATATTTACTAAGTTAACTATACCCTCCCCACTTATTAAGTATTCAAATAATTCTGAAACCTCCAGGTATGTATGCAAACAACCCATTTCTTCCTTCTAACCATGATCGTAGCACTTTTAATGGTCTGTCTATCCCCAGACTGTGCATTCTTTGAAGAAATGTCTTATTCCTCTTTGTGTCTGTAGCATGGTATGTAGTACTTGGTAGATGCTCAATAAATTTTTCTTTTATTTTTCAAAGATTTTATTTATTTATTTGACAGAGAGAGATCACAAGTAGGCAGAACAGGCAGAGAGAGAGGGAAGCCAACTCCCCAGTGAGCAAAGAGCCTGATGTGGGGCTCAATGCCAGGACCCTAAGATCATGACCTGAGCGGAAGGCAGAGGCTTAACCCACTGAGCCACCCAAGTGCCCCTCAATAAATTTTTCTTGAGTGCACTAACACTTACTTACATCTCTTGTAAGGTCTCTTTCTCTGATATTTATCTATTTGTATAGGATTACAGTGTTACTAATAAATAGATATTAAGTAAATATTTGATAGGAATGACTAAACTGATTTATAGGAATTCATTGAATTATTTGGCATTCTGATTTTCAGATTTCACTACTTAGATAATCCTGTACAAATATCTTTTTGCACAGCTTTCCCCCCATTTATTTGAATTATTTTCATGGAATATATTCCCACAGTGGAATTTTATTCATTTGGCAGTATTTACCGAGTTCCAAATATGCTGGGCTAGGGGCACCTGGCTGGCTCAGTCAGTGGAGCACATGACTCTTGATCTTGGGTTCATGAGTTTGAGCCCCATGTTGGGTGTAGGGTTTACTTAAAAATAAAATCTTTAAGGGGCGCCTGGGTGGCTCAGTGGGTTAAAGTCTCTGCCTTGGCTCAGGTCATGATCCCAGGGTCTTGGGATCGAGCCCTGCATCAGGCTCCCGGCTCAGTGGGGAGCCTGCTTCTCCCTCTCCCACTCCCTCTGCTTGTGTTTCCTCTCTTGCTGTCTCTCTCTCTCTCTGTCAAACAAATAAATAAATGAACATTTAAAAGAAAAAACATGGTTTTAAAAATATTTTATTTATTTTCTGTCAGAGAGAGAGAGAACGCAAGCAGGGGGAGTGGCAAACAGAGGGAGAAGCAGGGTCCCTGCTGAGCAAAGAGCCAGGACACTAAGATCATGACCTGAGCTGAAGGCAGATGCTTAATTGACTGAGCCACCCAGGTGTCCCTGTCCTAATCACTTTGACTAATGTCCAGGTTTATTTTTGACAATAACCAACTCTAAAAACATTCTCATTCATTAATTCATTCATGTATTTAATTAGTCAACAGGTCTTTTTTGGGCATAATTACCAGATGTTGTGTTAGGTGTTAGGGATAAAGATATAGAAAACAGGTCCTTTGTTGTTGAGGAGCTCTGTGTCTAAAGAAAGGATAGATATGCAATTATTTTTCAAGAAGATAAGATCTATAATGGAATAATATACAGGTAGTTTGGTTATTTTCTTGTTTTCCCTCTCTGACCATTTCTTTTCCATCTCATTTTCCTACTCCTTAAAAGTAGGTGTTCTCCATAAAAGACCTTTGTTCCTTTCTGAGTTTAAATAGTCTCCTAGCAACCATAGGGCTCTCAAACTCTTTGCAACTTACTCTTTTTTTTTTTTTTTTTTTTTTTTTTTTTTTAAAGATTTTATTTATTTATTTGACAGAGAGAGATCACAAGTAGGCAAAGAGGCAGGCAGAGAGAGAGAGAGGAGGAAGCAGGCTCCCTGCTGAGCAGAGAGCCCGACGTGGGACTCGATCCCAGGACCCTGAGATCATGACCTGAGCCGAAGGCAGTGGCCTAACCCACTGAGCCACCCAGGCGCCCCTCTTTGCAACTTACTCTTAAATACCTGTACAGGTTCAGTGATTCCATTTCTTTTTTTCTTTTTTTTTTAAAAGCATTTTTTTTGTTTGTTTGTTTTAAAGATTTTATTTATTTGACAGAGATCACAAGTAGGCAGAGAGGCAGGCAGAGAGAGAGAGAAGAAACCAGGCTCCCTGCTGAGCAGAGAGCCTGATGTGGGGCTCGATCCCAGAACCCTGGGATCATGACCTGAGCCGAAGGCAGAGGCTTTAACCCACTGACCCACCCAGGCGCCCCCAGTGATTCCATTTCTTGATTTGATCATACAACTTATTCTCTGTATATGAAATACCCTTTCTTCCATATGTGTATGTTCAGTGCTGTCCATACATTGAGATCCACCTCCTCCACATGCTACTTCTCTCTTATGAAGCCTATCTTGATTCCTCCATAGCTTTTGCTGAATTTCTCCAGTTCTTAAGAGGCAATATAGCTGTGTGGCTAACTGAGCTCTGGTGAAAGATACAGTTGGGTTTGGATTCTAATTTTGCTTCATTTTCTTTATTTTAAAAGTGGGGATTAAAATAGTTATATCTTTATTGATTAGAAGATCTATCTCTAGCTTGGACTGCTTTCTCAGGGTTCAAGTCCACATTATCTATCTAGTGGGTACATATGACAATCTCAAGCCTAATGTATATGTCCAAAAGGAAACGTTTCTCCCCAAACCTTGGTTTCCTCTCTATCAGTAAACTGTAGCATCATTCTTTCAGTCTACCCAACTTTAAAACTCTCTCTCCCTCCAATGGTTCACTACTAAAGAAATGAGATTCTTATTCTTCTCTGTATTCACAATCATTGTGTGCCAAGTTCTATCACATTAGTTCTTTAACACTGACATATGTTAAAGGGATTTTTCTTTCTTATACCCCTCAGTTCCATATTCACTGCCCCAGTTAAGTTCTTCGCTCTTTCACAGATCTTTCCCAACACCTTATAAACCTTTTATGGATAAAAACTGTGCTTTGTTTGCTTTTGCATCCTCCCATTAAGACTGATCTAAAAGACACTTAATAAATATGTGTTAATTAGTTATTTATATTAAATTTCTCATTAGGCATTGGGAGATATTTTCTAAGAGATAGGGAACTTGGAGGAAGAGTGAACTTTTAATGGCCTTGGAGCATGACTTAAAGATAGTCATAAAGTTGGTAGATGGTTCCCCTGCATCAGGGTTCTAAGCTGGACCACTTCTTTCTTGCCTGAGGGCTCCCAAAAAAGGCAGCAACAGAGCCAAACTTCGGTATTTCGGTCTGAACCTCTTGAGATTCTTGGGTTCTCTTCACTACTTACTTTCCTTGTTCCCTCCCCCTTTCCTTCTCATTTCCTGGATTTCAGAGTCCTAGCTCTCAGCTACCTGCCAACTAAACCTGAAGTATGAATTCCATTCAAATGCTGAAGAACTTTCAAGTACTGTACTGGAAAAACTAATGAAGACTGTGTGGCATGGAGGACTGGTTTTCTATCCCTGTCTGAGTTGCTTCTGAAGGTACATTTACCTTGTTGATGAGTATAACTGGTGCCTGTCAAGGGCCTAGAGGGCCAAAGACGTCATTGCGTTTTTCCTCTGAACATTAAAAAAAAAAGATTTTATTAATTTGAAAGAGAGAGAGAGAGAGAGAGAGAGAGAGAGAAAGCAGGAGCAGGGGGAGAGGCAGAGGGAGAGGGAGAGAGAGAGAGAAGCAGACTCCCTGCTGAGTGGGGATCCTGGTGTAGGGCTTGATTCCAGGACACTGAAATCATGAACTGAGCTGAAGGCAGACACTTAACTGAATGAATCACCCAGGTACCCCTTTTCTGAACTTTTAACTGGGAAACTGGGATTCCTCAGAGCTTACATCATAAACTTTAGACAGTGGCTCTTGCTCTGCTTACCTTCCCTTTATTTCCCAGCCACATTCCTACCTTCATGTCCACAATCTAAGTAACAACAAACATGTATTGGGCATTTTTGTATTTACTAGGTAATTTAAATGCATTTCCTCATTTAAACTTTAAAACCATCTTATAAAGCAGTTACTATTATTATTCTTTGGGAAATTGAGGCCATGTAGCTTGCCCAAGGTCAAAATATTAGAGCTAGAACTCAGTTCCAGGTGTGGTAGGCAGATTTTTAGGATGGTCCCCCAATGATGGCTGTCCCAGTGAGGCAGTTTCTGGTGGTATTCATGTCCTTGTGTAATCCCCTTGCCTTGAATGTGACTTGCTTCTGATGCAGAGAATACAGCAAAAATGAGGGGATGTCACTTCTGTGATTAAGCTAAAAAATAATGTGACTTCCATTTGCTAAAAGACTTTATTGCCTTCTCTGCTTGTATGCTTTAAGCAAGCAGCCATGTGGGAAAGGCCCGATGAAAGGAACTGAGTGAGACAGGCCAACAGCCTAGGGGGAATTGAGTCCTGCCCACAATTACAGGAGTGAGCTTAGAAGTGGATGTTTTTTTAGTCAAGCTGGCACTTTGATAACAGTCTGTAAAAAACCTGAGTCAGAGGATCCAATCAAGCCATACTCAGATTCCTGACCCACAGAAACTGTGAGATAATGTTGTTTCAAGCCACTAAGTTTTGGAGTAATTTGTTGCACAAAAATAGATAATATACCAGATGGATCTGATTGGCTTCAAGGTTCATGCTCTCCTCAATTTTATAAAGGACAGCTGGACTAGATAGCTAGGTAGTCCAACTTCCAGCATTCCGGAGAATGCCCATTATTTTGAGGGTCAGCATCTCTGTTAACAAGGCTGGCTCATTGGCCGTGGTGAAAATCTTCCTCGGGGTATTACTCCAAATTTGGATGAACACTGGAAGGATCAAGTATTCTTCATTGCATTTGCTACTGCTTGCTATTGCATTTGGAGTGTCACTCTCTCATAGCAACTATTTCACCGAGAGAAATTATATGATAGCTAGGTTTGCTTCGGGAGGGCAAAGACCCTGTTAGATTGACAGACCCTCCCTGGGACTGCAGGCAGAATTCCATGGAGCCAAGAGTTGCAAATGCTGAAATCTTAGTTGGCCTAATGAGGTCTTAGAAAGCATCTCCTCTAATGGTGCTCAGCCCTGGCATCACATTAGAATCACCTGGGGAGCTTTTAAAACATAGGATTCCTGAGCTATACCCCAAATCAATTAGATTAGAACTGTGGTGTGGAAGGGGTGTTGGATCTGTACGTTATACTATGTGTCTTCCGGTTTTCTGTTCTGGTCTTTTTCACGTCCTCACATGTTCATTTGTCATCCTACCAGAGAGAAGTCCTAGCTTAAAATACTTACCGTCCCTCTATCCTTCATTCAGTAAATATTTACGGCCTCATTTCTATATACCAGGTACTACTACAGCCGTTGGAGATACAATGGCGTGCAAGAAAAAAAAGAACTGGTCTCCAAACATTTTACTTTATGCTCACACAGTTATTTTACTTTTTTTTTTGTAGTTGCTAATTAAAACATGTTTGTCTTGTGGTATGATCTTACTAAATTAGTACCCGTAGGGGTTCCGTCAGCTGTAATCAATAGAGTAAGAAGTCGAATGGAAAATTCTTCAATGAAAAAAATCTTCTTGGGTAGGAGGAGCAGAGGGTTTCAGTTACCTCCTCCTAGTGAGGAGAAGCCCCGCCCACTCAGTTCTACACTTATTAGTGGGCGGAGCTGCCTTCATTCTTGAACTTAGGGAAGAGGAAGGAAACCCCGCCTCTTACGTGCTTATGGGAGGTGGGGTCGGTGGACTGGGCGTGAGTTGATTGGCTGGGAGGCGGAGCGCCACTGGTAGGCTCCTTCCAGACGCTCGCCGGGATCCCGGTGGAGCGAAAGGAGGGGGGTAGTCCCGGTAGCTCCTGCCTCCCAGCGATGGCGTCGTGGTGCCGCGCCCAGTCTCCTGCCTCCCCAACCGTACTCACAGCTATTGGGAGCCCAGTCAGACGGTGAGAATTGACGCGGGTCCGAGAGAGCAGCGGGACACTGCCTGCCACCGGGACCATGAGGAGCGGTCAGACCTGTGGGGCCGATAGCGGGAGCAGCCGCGGCACCTGCTGAGAGGAAAGCGGGAGCGGCCGGGTGCGGCGGCGCGGCTGGGGTACGGCGGAAGCTCGCCGGTGCCTCGGCCATGTCATTGCTCTGTGTACGCGGTGAGTGTGGACTGGCGGGGAAGGGGACAGGGGTCGTCGAGGGGTCCCCACATGCTTCCAGTGGGCGTGGGGTTACCACCTTTTCCAAACTTCACTTCCCGTTCGTGCCTCGGGGAGCGATTATGTTAACACATTTATAAACATTTAAAGAGGTTCTTTCCACCCTTTCTTGTTTTCCCTCACTCTCCTGTGGGGGGACTGTTAACCTCTCCATTTCCGTGGCCATGTGACGGAGTTGTTGGCCGGCAGGCCCAGATCCTATTAAACAGTGACTGGGGCACTTTTCCAGTCAGAGTGGAATAGCTAGGAAACCGCGAATAGTTGGTGTCAACAGTGGGCAGTCTCCCTTCCTTTTCCCTGCACCGTGAAACTGCAGGCGGATTAGTAGAAGGTTCTTTTTATCGTTATTTAAACGCGATGTAGTACAGCTGTCACATCCCTTCTTCCAGTGTATTTCTTGGCTGGCACCCTCTGCTGCTTGTCTGGTTCCCTGCTTCTCTGTAGTGTAGGATAAGGTTATTCTAATATTCGACTTGGAAAGTTGTGTTGTCTTCTCTCCTTTTGGAGCAGAGCATAAGTCGTATTGACCTATATGTTTGTTTATGTATTAGCTTCTATCACAGTAATCAAAGGGCCTTTATTGCTTTTTCGCTGAGGTCGCTTGACCCATCTAAGAAGATATTTTAAGGCAAGAGCTTTGGGGGTTAAGATGAGGCAAGGTGCATGGATTAAGCTCTGTGAGGGTAGAGATTGTTTCTTACAGGTTTTTGTATTCTTGGTGCCTGACACAGGAGCTCAGTACTGGCTTTGAATAAATGCATGGGAGTACTGTGATTTTAGAGATTATCTGATTAGAAAAAGCAGGGCTTGGATTACCCATTGAATTTGATCTTGGACAGTTGAAGTTACATCCCTATCATATCAGTGTTCAACAAGATGTAGGATAAGGTGGCTTGATGATGAGAGAAAGAATTTATCTGCAAGAGCCTTTTCCTGATACCCTTCACTGGATAGAGTTCATGTTTCTTTTGGCTCTGTGGATTAGAAGCATTGTTATTTGTGATTTCTTTGATGGGTGTTTCCCCCAGCTGCTGGCAGAGGGAACTGTTTTGCTCTGCTCTCTTCCACTGTTTTGTTAAATCTCCATTAACCCAAAATGGATTTGACTATTTTCAAGGGATTAGGAGGCAGTTTTTTTTTCTTCATGGTTGATTTTTCATTAATGAGAATTTTGCTCTGCTTTTAGTAAGACATTTTCTCTAAGCAGCTGGGAATCTGTTTATTCTTTTAGATCCCTGCTGTTGAGTAGCAGGATTTGGGCGGTTGGGTTTTGCAATGTCCCTTGGACAGTTTAAATCTTTTCTGCTGTACTGTATTATAGTGCTAGTCCTTATGAAAGACTGTTTAGGCAGCAACTCTATTAAACCAGAAATTCCAATTTAATTGCATTTAAATAACTTCAGAGAAGGAGCTGCTGCAGTTCTAATATTGGGCAACTATCATTGTCTAGAAATTCTATTTAGCTAACTTCTTTCTGTTTTCACATTATATTAGTCGAATCTCTCTTCTTTTGAACCTGGGGGATTAGAGATCAGCAGGTCATTATCTTTTGAATGGAAATCCTGAAGATTATTAATTACTGAAATAAGCAGGTACCTCATACAGAAGTATTCATATTAAATGCCAAAGTATCCATTTTGGGAGAACTTACAGAAATGGATCAAAATAAATCTTTCTCTCTCTCTTTTTTTTTAAAATAAATCTTTCTAAAATGATATTCTTGCATTATATTTTGACAGTTAGGAATGTTCATGTTATGAAAGAAGCCTGTGTAATATTGCAGAACTCACTATCAGTTCATCTTGGTGTAGAATTGAATTAGAAACTTTTCCCCTGTGGTCAAAGTTCAAACAGTAGTAGAAACTGGCGTAGAAATTGGCAAACTGGTATTTAATTATCTCCAGACATCTAAAGAAGTCAGTTTCGGGTGCTCCTCCTTGTGGGTAGAGAGTCTTAAAAAATGAAAACAAAACTTCATTCCAGAGGACAGAATTGGGACAAGTTGACCAGTGGTTGAAAATGATAAGAAACTCTACATCTCTTCTGAGAAGTACAAAATTACCAAAGGCACAGTATCATTGGAAATCACTAGAAGAGGGGCATCCCAGTGGTTCAGTGGGTTTAACATCTCCCTTCTGCTCAGGTCATGGTCCCAGGGTTGTGGGATCAAGTCCTGCATTGGGCTTCCTGCCCAGTGGGGAGTCTACTTCTCCCTCTGCCCCTTCCCCAACTCATGGTCACATGCATTCTCTCTCTCTCTCTCACTCAAAAATAAATAAAATCTTAAAAAAGTCAGTTTCTTGGTATAACCCTTTAATCATGTCTTTTTGCCTATGGGTTAAGGTTTCTTTTTTGGCCCTATATTTTTGCCTATCCTTATACAGATATTTAGCTATAGCACTAACTCTGCTCATTCCTGCCTCTGCACCACTGTTCTGCATTTATACCCCCTGAAATATTCTTTTGAATTTTCTGCTTATCAAAAATGTTTTCTTCCTTTCCCAGCATACAGTCTACTTTTTTTTGTTGTTGAAAAGTTCCCGAGTTCCTGTCCTCAGTGATCTTTTTCTCCTTTACACTTTTAAACTATAAATGCCTTTATTTATTTATTTATTTATTTGTCTTCTATGGTCTGTGGGTCTTTTTTTTAAAAATTATTATTAATTAATTTATTTTCAGAAAAACAGTATTCATTATTTTTTCACCACACCCAGTGCTCCATGCAATCCGTGCCCTCTATAATACCCACCACCTGGTACCCCAACCTCCCACCCCCTGGCCACTTTAAACCCCTCAGATTAAATATAAGTTACTTATGGGCTGAACAGTACTACTAATTTGTCAATAAATTGTATACTGCTGGGCAACTTTTCTTTTACTGTTTATGGTGACGCAGACAAAGAAAATAATGACAGTGGTCAGATCAGATCTGGAATTTTGTGTTCACTTGGGGTATTTGATTCTAAGAGGCACATTGAGAAAGTAGAATTTCTTCAGAGGAGAATCATTAGAATAATGAAGAGTGTAGAAAACATTTGAGGAATTGAGAGGTTTAGTTTTGAGATGATTTAAGAGGGGAAGTATCATAATAGACGGAAATTGTTTTAAAAAACTTCATTGCAGGGGTGTCTCTCTGGCTCAGTCCATGAAGCATGCAACTCTTGACCTGGGGGTTGTGAGTTTGAGCCCCAAGTTGGGTGTAGAGATTACTTAAAAAACAAAAATAAAACTTCATTCCAGAAGGCAAATCTGGGGCAAGTTGACCAGTGAATTGAAAATTATAAGAAACTCTACATCTGAAACTAATGCTGCACTATATGTTGGCCAATTGAATTTAAATTTTAAAAAATTAGAAGAAATTATATTTACTTATTAATTAATTAATTAATTAAATATTTTACGAATTTGCGTGTCATCCTTGCGCAGGAGCCATGCTAATAATCTTCTCTGTATCATTCCAATTTTTTAGTATATGTGCTGCCGAAGCGAGCACAATTAATTAAATATTTTATTTATTGTTTTGACAGAGAGGGAGAGAGATGGAGAGAGGGAAACAAGCAGGGGGAGTAGGAGAGGGAGAAGCAGGTTTCCTGCCAAGCAGGGAGCCTCATATGGGTGTGGGGGGGATCCCAGGACCCCGGGATCATGACCCGACCCAAAGGCAGACGATTAACGACTGAGCCACCCAGGCGCCCAGATTTTTAAAAATGTTTCTTTAAACGTTGAGGTTTTTTTTTTGTTGGTTTGTTTTTTTAAAGATTTTTTATTTATTACTTGACAGAGAGCGAGCAAGAGAGGGAACAGGAGCAGGGGCAGTGGGAGAGAGAGAAACAGGCTTCTTGTTTATGATCCCGGGCTTCATTTGGAGGCTTGATGTGGGGTTGGATCCCAGGACCCTGGGATCATGACCTGAGCCAAAAGCAGATGCTTCTCGACTGAGCAACCCAGGCACCCCAAGAAATGATTTAATTTAAAGTAAGGAAGAACGTTAAATTAGAGCTGTTCTTAAAGGGAATGGACTACTTACGATTTTTTTTTTTTTTAAAGAACATTTTAAGCAGAAACTGAATGAGTGGTAAGAATGTTCTAAAAGACATAGAGTGGGAGGTTAGACTTGATGAATTTTAAGAAACCGCCTTTTCATAGAATTCACTTAGTCTTTTCTTTAAAAATTTGGCACAATTTTCTTCATACTACTGATATCTTTTTGCTTCCAAAAGGTCTAATACCACATGAGCAACTTGAGTAAAGGATTTTCTTTAACTTTTGGTGTCTTGGTATTTGTCAGTAGTTTTTCCCAATAAATTATAAGCATTTTGAGAATTGAGTCTTTCTATATATATATATGTATATGTGTGTGTGTGTGTGTATGTGTGTATAAATAAATATATATATTTTAAGATTTTATTTATTCATTTGCGAGAGAGGGGGTACAAGTCTGGGTGGGGGGAAGAGAGGGAGTGGCAGAAGCAGACTCCTTGTTGAGCAGGGAGCCCCATGTGGGGCTCAATCCCAGGACTCCGACTTCCTGACTGGAGCTGAGGGCAGATGCTTCCTACTGAGCCACCTAGGCACCCCTAAATCATTCTTTTCAGTGGTTGCAGAGAATTCCGTGTGTAATTCCATACACATTAATAAGCATACATAATTTAGCCAGTTTTATATTGATGAACAGTAATAAATTTTTTTATTTTGCTGTTATAACATGTTATGCTACCATGAACATCCTTGTGGATAGTTTTATTCTGTTTGGATATCTCTAATCAGTTTCTACCTGGACTCTGGGTGTGGTTTGCTCATTGCTCTTTCCTTGGCATAATTACACTCAACTGACCTATTAGCAAATCAGATGCCTCAGCATCTTTCAGATAAGCATCCTCTATAGAGGCAGGTCCTTACCAGTAGGAAATATTTTATGCCTATCAAGAAGACAGAAGACCTCAGCTTTTGTTAAGTTTGACCTATGATTTCCATTTACTCTTCTTTTTTTTTTTTAAGATTTTATTTATTTATCTGACAGATCACAACAAGTAGGCAGAGAGGCAAGCAGAGAGAGAGGGGGAAGCAGGCTCCCTGCTGAGCAGAGAGTGTGATGTGGGGCTCGATCCCAGGACCCTGAGATCATGGAGATTATATCCTGAGCTGAAGGCAGAGGCTTTAACCCACTGAGCCACCCAGGCGCCCCATGTACTCTTCTTTTTTAAAAATATCTTTGTATTATTTAAAAATTATTATTATTATTATTATTTTTAAAGATTTTATTTATTTATTTTAACGGACAGAGATCACAAGTAGGCAGAGAGGCAGGCAGAGCAAGAAGGGGAAGCAGGCTCCCTGCTGAGCAGAGAGCCAGATGGGGGACTCAATCCCAGGACCCTGGGATCATGACCTGAGCCGGAAGGCAGAGGCTTTAACCCACTGAGCCTCCCAGGTGCCCCTAAAAATTATTTTTCATATTGATACATGTACCCAGGGTTCATTGCAGCATTATCTACAATAACCAGATTATGAAAACAGCCCAAGTGTTCATCAGTTGGTAAGGGGGTAAAGAAGATGTGGTGTGAGGATGCCTGGGTGGCTCAGATGGTTAAACGCCTGCCTTTGGCTCAAGTCATGATCTCATGGGATCAGGTCACATATGGGGCTCCCTGCTCCGTGGGGAGCCTGCTTCATCCTCTGCCTCTCTCTGTCTCTCTCTGTTTCTCATGAATAAATAAATAAAATATTAAAACATATGTGATATGTACGTGTGCATGCACACACACAGTAGACTATTACTCAGCCATAAAAAAGAATGAAAACTTGGCATTTACAACAGCATGGATGGAGCCAGAGAGTATTATGCTAAGCAAAATAAGTCAGAGAAAGAAAAATACCATATGATTTCATTCAAATGTAAAATTTAAGAAACAAAACAAATGAGGAAGCGGGGGGAAGAAAAAGAGGCAAACCAAGAAATAGACTCCCAACTATACAGAACAAATGGTTACCAGAATGGAGGTGGATGAGGGGGATGGGTAATATGAGTTGGATTTATTGTGATGAGTACTGGGTGATGTACAGAAATACTGAATCTCTGAATTATATATTTGAAACTAATATTGCACTAGAATTTAAATAACTTTAAAAAATGCATTTCCAAACATTTTTTTGCAAAATTATTTTCCATACTGAACATTAATTACTTGTGCTTTTAAACAATATCCCTAGTGATGAGAATAATATCAAGTCATTTACATTGAGTTGCCCATAGAAAAACTTATATTGGAGCACCTGGGTGGCTCAGTGGGTTAAGCCTCTGCCTTCTGCTCAGGTCATGATCGCAGGGTCCTGGGATGGAGCCCCGCATTGGGCTCTCTGCTCAGCAGGGAGCCTGTTTCCCCTCTCTCTCTGCCTGCTTGTGATTTCTCTTTGTGTAATAAATAAAATCTTAAAAAAAGAAAAACTTGTATTTATCATCATTTATTTGTTACCTAATTAACTAAAACAATACTACTGGGAAACTCTCTAGAAAGTGAATTCTGGGGGTGCCTGGGTGGCTCAGTTGGTTAAGCCTCTGCCTTCGGCTAAGGTCATGACCTCAGGGTCCTGGGGGAATCAAGCCCCAGGTCAGGCTCCCTGCTTAGTGGGGAGTCTGCTTCACCTTCTCCCTCAAGCCCCTGCTAGTGCTCACTAGCATGTGCTCTCTTGTGTGCTCTTTCTCTCTCAAAAAAAAAAAAAAAAATCTTAAAGAAAGGGAATTCTGATGGACATTCAGGACACACATTGATTGTAGGTCAATTCTAGGCTGGGGAGACCTCAGATAAGTTTTGGTTTACTGCCGCTGTGGAAAGCCGGAATAGTAATGAATTAATTTCTTTCTTTCAAAAAAAAAAAAAATTTCTTTGTTTCTTTCTCCCTTTCTTTCTTCCTTCCTCCCTCCCTTCCTTCCTTTATTTCTTTATTTCTTTTTTTAAAGATTTTATGTGTTTTTTTAAGTAATCTTTATACCCAACATGGGGCTCAAACTCACATCCCTGAGATCAAGAGTTGTACTCTACTGACTGAACCAGCCAGGTGCCCCAGAAGAGTAATGATTTTAGAATTTTCAGGCACAAGAACAGATGATCAAGTATTTTCTTCACCTTATTTTTTTCCCTAACATTATCATCTGCCTTTGCTAACTCCTTGCTGCTCAGTTTCTATCCTATCATGGTTTGAGTAGTTAGTTCCTGTCCTTAAAAGCAGAGTTGCTGCTGTGTTCTTTTCACTTAGCTATGATATTAGGAAGTTGTGCCTTGTCTGAGCCAGGCAGGAGTGAAAGAGGAAAGGACCAGTTTCCTCTGCCATGGATAGCTGTTGGCATGAATTGATCTCTTCCTAAAAAGCAGTATATTCTGTAATTTCTTGGTTTGTAAAAGTGGGATTTCTGAAAGTTGTACTGTTTAGGCCAATAAGCTGAGTTTTTACCCTATTTTGTCTGTGCTATGTATTTCAGACTTTGATATGTAAATTTGTTTAAAGTTTGGGCTTTGACTCATTAGTAAATATTTGTTGAGTGCCTTCTCTCTCCCTGTTTATGATACATATCTGTATAGTAGATAAGAGCCCAAAGAATCTAAATGGGTTTTAAAACATCTGCTTTCTTCTTCTTCCTGTAAGCAGCCTGAGATGATCTCTGAAAATGGTTTGCTATTCCCTTGACCCAGAAAATCCTACAAAATCATGCAAATCAGGAGGTTTAAATCTTTGTATTCACTTTAGGTACACAGGTGAAACTGCCCAGGCCATCAAAGATATGCATATCTGAAAAGCCACCAAATACCTGAAGGGTCACTTGACTGAAGCATTGTGTGCCATTCTGTTTCTAGAATTGAGTTGGCAGGTGCGCCCAGGCCAAACAGGGCGGCTGGACACGCGGTTGGTGGTTACAAAAAAGTGCTGAATTTTTACTGCACATGCTTAAAAATGCAGAGAGTGATGCTGAACTTAAGGGTTTAGATGTAGATTCTCTGGTCATTGAGCATATCCAGGTGAACAAAGTCCTTAAGATTAGATAACAAACTTATAGAGTTCATGCTTGGGTTAACCCAACCATGAACTCTCCATGCCACACTGAGGTGATTCTTACTGAAAAGATCAGGTTGTTACTAAAGCAGAAGAGGAGGTTGCACAGAAGAAAAAAGATACCCCTGAAGAAATAAAAATTTATGGTCCAGGAGTAAATCAGCATAATAAATGCAAATAAAAGTTAAAACAAAAATGTCCTTTTTTTTTTTTTAAAGATTTTATTCATTTGTTTGACAGAGAGAGACATCACAAGTAGGCAGAGAGGCAGGCAGAAAGAGAGGGGGAAGCAGGCTCCCTGCTGAACAAAGAGCCCGACACTACACGTGGGGCTTGATCCCAGGAGCCTGAGATCAAGACCCAAGCCCAAGGCAGAGGCTTAACCCACTGAGCCACCCAGGCTCCCCATCCTTTCTTAGATAAATCCAGAATTAGGACTATTAGGTGTGAACTAGGATAAGCAAAATAAGTTAAGTTCTTATTGGAGTGGGGAGATACTGCACTATTTTTACTAACATTCAAAGCAAGATTCTTTAAGTTTGGGGAATGTTTTAGACAGTCCAAGTCAGGGAAGATTTGCTATTTGTATATCAAACATTTTAAAAAATTGATTTATAGTGTATGTACAGAGAAGTACATAGGTCTTAAGTGTATGGCTCACTGAGGGGCACCTGGGTGGCTCAGTTGTTAAGTATCTGCCTTTGGCTTGCAGGTCATGATTCTGGGTCCTGGGATCCAGCCCCACATCTGGCGCCCTGCTCGGAGGGGAGCCCGATTCTCCCACTCCCACTCCCCTTGCTTGTGTTCCCTCTCTTACTGTCTCTCTCTCTCTGTCAAATAAATAGATAAAAATCGTTAAAAAAAAGTGTATACCTCACTGAATTATTACAAAGTGAACATATTCACGTGACCATTACTTTGGTCAAGAAGTAGAACACTGCTAATACCTCAGAAGCTCATCTTAGCATTCCTGTCAGTATTTCCTCCCACTTTCCCAAAGCTATTTTTACCTGACTTTATTTTTTTTTTGAAGATTTTTTATTTTATTTATTTGACAGAAAGAGATCATAAGTAGGCAGAGAGGCAGAGAGAGAGGAGGAAGCAGACTCCCCGCCGAGCAGAGAGCCCCATGCGGGACTCGATCTCAGGACCCTGAGACCATGACCTGAGCCGAAGGCAGCGGCTCAACCCACTGAGCCACCCAGGCGCCCCTTTACCTGACTTTAATACCAGAGTAGTTTAGCTTGTTTTTTTTTTTTTAATAAACTGAATTTTTTTTTTTTTTTAAAGATTTTATTTGTTTGACAGAGAGTGAACACAAGGGGGAGCAGGAGTGGGAGGGAGTGGGAGAAGCAGGCTCCCTGCCAAACAGGGAGTCCGATGTGGGGCTCAGTCTCAGGACCCTGGGATCATGACCTGAGCTGAAGGTAGATACCTAATGAATGAGCCACCCAGGTGTCCCTAAACTTAATTTTTTAAAAAAGATTTTATTTTTAAGTAAACTCTATATCCACTGTGGGGCTCAAACTCACAACCCTGAGATCAGTTATTTTTTAAAAGCAGTTTTAGGTTCATAGCAAAACTGAGCATAAAGTTTTGCTTGTTTCTGAACTTTAAAAAAAATCAAAATAGAGGTATACCTGGGTGGCTGGCTTACTAGGTAGAGTATGCCACCTCTTGATCTTAAGGTTGTGAGTTCAAGCCCCATATTGGTTATGGAGATTACGTAAAAATAAAATCCTTAAAAAATTAAAAGATAGAATTGACAAATTAACTTTTAATAAATGGAATTATACAGTATTTCTTTTGGACTGGCTTCTTTTGCCTAATAAGCTTGTCAGATGTTTCCACTTGATGCATAGCTGTAGTTCACTGATTTTTAGTTGCTCTGTAGTATCTCATTATATGAATATGCCACAGTTTATTTATCTTTGGATATTTTTTCCCCCATCTTAGCGTTTGTATTTTTGGTCCTACCTTGTGTATATTTCTGTTGTGTGTATATATGATGTATTAAAATTTCTGGGTCATAAGTTATGGTTATGTTCAACTGTAGTTGATAACATGTAACAGTTTTCCAAAAATCTACCAATTTACTCTCCTGTAACTGTTTTCCTAATATTCATTTTTTTTAAAAGATTTTATTTATTTGAGACAGAGCACAAGGGGGGAGGGGCAAGGACAGAGGGAGAGGGACAAGTAGACTCTCTGCCGAACAGGGAGCCCCAAGCGGGACTCAGTTCCAGGACCCTGAGATCATGACTGAGCCAGACGTTTAACTGACTGAGCTACCCAAATGCCCCTCTAATATTCATTATTTAGAAAAGAATTGAGGGGCGCTTGGGTGGCTCAATCATTGGAGTGGCCAAATCTTGATTTTGGCTCAGATCATGATCTCAGGGTGGTGAGATGAAGTTCTCACAGCAGGCCCTGCTCAGCAGGGAGTCTGCTTAAGAGTCTTTCCCTCTCCCTCTGCCTCTTCTCCTGCTTTTGTGTAAGTGGGCTTGCTCTTTCTCTTTCTCTCAAATAAATATTAAAAAAAAAAAAAAAAGAATTGAATGGCCCTTAATTCTCAGCATTTGGCCAGGTTATCAAATCATTTCATAGGCATTAGTACATAATTTTTACAAGTTAATCCTTCAGGCTTGATAAAATATATATTTATATATACATATATCTATTTTAATTTTTTTTAATGACCTGAAGAGATCTATTATGCTTGAGATGACTTCTCACATTTAAGACTAAAATTTTTGGCCAACAATTTATTGAAAAAAATGTTGAGTTAATGTTTATAATGTTGGATAAAGACAATAGCCAAGTCCCTGTACTTACTGACATTACATAGTTTTAAGAAGGAATACCATTTTTCTAAAGAGAGAAGTTATTCATTCAAGTGCTTATCAGCATTGTATATGTCAGGCACCACTGGGCACACTGAGAATATAGAAGTAGGTGAACAAGGTAAATGTGGTCTGTGCCATCACAGAGCTTACAGACATTATTATAGGCCTAATGAAGACCACTCGAAAATATGGGAAGGTGGTGAAGTAAAATAACACAAAGGACAAAACCCCCAAATCACTTAAAATCTCATCCCTCAATATTACTGTTATTTTGTTTGCTTTTTAAACTTACTGTGGAGAATTTAAAATATGTAAAAGTAGGTAGAACAGTGTAATGAACCTACAGGTTCCTGTCACTCAGCTTAAACATTTATCAGTTCTTATTTTTTTTAATAACTTCATCCAGTCTCCTTCCTTTATCTACTTGAAGCAAATCCATACACCACCCCTTCATCTGTAAATATTTCAGTATGTATCTCTAAAAGATAAGGATTTAAAAAATCTCCACAAAACCAGTATCACATTTTAGATAATCCTTAATTCCACCAAATATCCATTGTTTGAATTTGCAGTTTGTTCATAAGTGCTTTATGAACAAACATTAATTTGAGTGTTTGAATCAGGATCACTATAAAGTCTACACATTGCTTTTGGTTGATAGTTTTTTTTTTTTTAAAGATTTTGTTTTATTTATTTGTCAGAGAGAGAGAGTGCGCCAGCGCGCACACACGCAGGCAGAGAGGCAGGCAGAGGCAGAGAGAGAAGCAAGTTCCCCCCTGAGCAAGGAGTCCGATAAGGGGCATGATCCTGGATCATGACCTGAGCTGAAGGTAGTGGCTTACCTGATTGAGCCACCCAGGTGTCCCTGATTGATAGTTCTTTTGTGTCTCTTAATCTTTAGGTTTCATCTCCATCTCTCCTATTCTCTTTTTTGTTCTTTTCAACTTCTTTGTTGAAGAAACTGTATCATTTGTCTTGTCCCCTAGTCTGGATTTTGCTCTTGTATCCCTATGGCAGAGTTTAACATGATCTTGAGTCTTAAACTATATACATTTACAGACGTCTGGGTGGCTCAGTTATTTTTTAAGCATCTGTCTTGGGCTCAGGTCATGATCCCAGGGTCCTGAGATCAAGCCCTGCATCGGGCTCCTTGCTTAGCCGGAAGCCTGCTTCTCCTTCTCCTTCTGCCACTCTCCCTGTTTGTGCTCACTACCCCCTCCCAACCCCATGATTAAAAAAAAAATCTTTAGGGGTGTCTGGGTGGCTCAGTCGTTAAGCATCTGCCTTCGGCTTAGGTCATGATCCCACGGTCCTGGGATCATGACCCTCATCGGGTTCCCTCCTCAGTGGGAAGGCTGCTTCTCCCTCTTCCACTCCCCCTGCTTGTGTTCCCTCTCTCAATGTGTCTCTGTCAAATAAATAAATAAAATCTTTAAAAAATATATATATATATTTCCTATAATGTTGAAGTTAAAATTAGAGACTTGATCTTTCTTTCTGTTAAGGCTACTTCATGAGTAATGTTGGGTTGTTCAACAAAAGACTCAGAATGGTTGTCTGTCTGTCTCTCTCTTTTTTATTTTTGGTGATGTTGGTGCCTTTTGATGCTTAATGTCTAGTAAATTCATTAGGGGTTGCAAAATGGTGATAATCTAATTTAATAATTCCTTCATTTGTTAGGTAGAATATTTCAGTAAAGAGAAAATTCCCCAAGTATTTTTTAAAGATTTATTTATTTTAGAGTGTGTGACAGGGGGACGGGTAGAGGAAGAAGGGGAGAGAAAGAGAGAGAAGCAGACTCCCCACTGAGCATGAAGCCTGACTTGGCGCTTAATCCCACAACTCAGAATATGACCTGAGCCTAAATCAAGAGTCGGGCACTCAACTTACTGAGTCACCCAAGTGCCCTTCCTCATATTTACTATTTAGCTACTCAGTGGGTTCTTACAGGAAAGTCAGGATAAATGCTTGGTTCTTTTCTTCTATTTATCGATTCACAAAATAGTGATTTGGTCTCCGCATTCTCTAACAGTAATTAATTAGTTGGTATTGCCTTCAGTACTATTTGAAGTCATAGATTTAAACATATTTCAGTCTATGTGGTTGTTCCTGATATACAAATTGTTCATTTTTGCCACTAGGAGCTTCTTACTATTCATATTTTGATGTGTATCCTTTTGAGCACTCCTCCTCATACTGTTTGGCCACTCTCCCCACCACTTTGTTTTGAGCTCAATTTTCACATGTATTTTCTCATGTCAGTAATTTTTTTTTAAAAGATTTTATTTGTTTATTTGACAAAGAGAGATATAGCCAGAGAGGGAGTGAAAGCAGGGGGGAGGGGGAGAGGGGGAGAGAGAGAAGCAGGCCTCCTGCTGAGCAGGGAGCCCCATGCAGGGCTCGATCCCAGGACACCCCCCCAATTATGAACGAACTGAAGGCAGATGCTTAATGACTGAGCCACGCAGGCGCCCCCACATGTCAGTAATTTTTTATTTTTTAATCTAGAAATAATTTCAGACTGCTAGAAAAGTTGCAGAAGTAAAAATAATAATAAGAACAACCACTTGGTGTAAGTTTCAGACAACATTGCTCTCTATTCCCTAAATACTTCATTGTATATTTCCTAAGAATAAAGATGGTCTCTGATATAACCACAGTAATCTTTCAGTAAATTTAGCACAATATTTAGTACAATAATTTTATTTAATTTGCCAGTTATATTCATTTTTGTCAATTGTCCCAGTTGTCAAATGTCCATTGTGACATTTTCCTTTTCCTGTATAGGATCTGGTCTAAGAGTTGGCTTTCCATTTAGTGGTCACATTTCTTCAGCCTCCTTTAATGCAGAACATTTCCATAGCCTTAAAACAATTTTTGTTTTGTAATATTGGCATTTTCTTTTGAAGGATACAGTCCTCTCCTTTTTTAGTAGAATGTTCATCATTTTTGGTTTGTCTGATGGTAAGCCTCTGAATTGGAGTAGTTGATGTTGTGTCCTTCTCAGGGTATCAACATCAGAAAACACACATCATAACTCCTTTGTGAAATAAATTTTGATTTATTTTGGTTAAGTATTGTTTGACTTTTCTCCGGTGTCCTCTCTGTTCCCTGTAACTTATAAGCACCTTGTAGGAGATATTTAAAAGCCATTCAAATATTCTGCATAATAGGAGTGTTATAAGGACTAAATAGAACAGAGTCTGCTGGCTGGCTCAGTCAGTAAAGCATGTGACTCTTGATCTCAGGGTCATGAGTTCAAGTCCCATGTTGGGTGTGGAGCCTACTTAAAAAAAGAAATTAAGGGGCGGGGGTGCTTGGGTAGCTTAGTTGAGCATCTCCTTCCGTTCAGGTCATGATCCCAGAGTCCTGGGATTGAATCCCTGGTCAGGCTCCCTGCTCTCCCTTTGACCCCCTCATGTGCTTTCTCTCTCTTGCTTGCTCTCTAATAAAGGAATAAAATCTCAAAAAAAATAAAATTAAGGACTAATTAGAACAATATCTATCCTAGAGACAGACAGTGTTATGCATATGGGTTTGTTAAATTTGAATCTGCCTGACATCGTGTAAGTACTGCTTTAGTGTATTTATTAATCTGGTGACTGTTAAGCTGGATTAAGTGGGGGAGAAATTAAAGACATTTAAATCATAGCAGTAGTAATTTAGATTGAATGTAAATTAAAATTTCTTGTTGAGATTTGAACAGTTGCAGAAAAGCTGTGAAACTCATTTTTCTAGGTCTCTTAAAAATAAGTCCCATTTTCTTCTGTGTACAGTACTTAGGTGTAGCTGGTGTGGATGAGGAAAGTTAGATAAACAGCTTTGCATTTCCTGCTTTGTTAAGATTCTTTGTGATTACTGAGAAATGGAGTAAAAATGTTGGCATATTATAGAATTTTTTTGTCCAATTTAGCAAGGAATCTATTTCATTTTTCTATTTATCTTCAATAAAAATAGAATGTGCATTCTCATGTTGTCTCCAAAAGCAACTACCCACTGAGCATGTGAGAGAGGCCCCTAGCATCAAAGGAAAAAAGTCATGAGGGCTCCTTTTTTGTGTTAGTGAACCCCAGAGTGATAAAAAAAAATGTGGTCAAGATATAACAGGAACAAGTTTGTGTTATTGTGTATGGATACAAGCTCTTTTCTCCTGAAAAAATGTTATAAATTAGGAAAGGCAGTTCTGAGCCTTTAGGAAATACAGATTTCTGTGAAAGGCCTGTTTTGTTTTCTATTACTGCTTTTGTGGGTTCTGTTTCTGTGCAGTAGGTACTTACTTGGATTGGAGAACACATAGGCCTTTGGATTGTGTTTGGCTGTTAATTTTCTCTTGGAACTGTTTGGTTTATTAAATTTTTTACTTTATTAATTTTTTAAAAAATTTTAGTTAGAGCTCTAGTGGAGGGGAGGGGCAGAGGGAAAAAATCTCAAGTAGATTCCATCCTGCCCCAGGTGGGGCCCCCAGTGGGGTCCTGGGTGGGGTGGTCCCCTGGTGGGGTGGGGTGGTCCCCAGGTCGGGTAGGTCAGGGGCATGGTGGCCAGGTAGGGGCTGGGGTAGGGCAGGGGGTTGGGGGGGTGGGGGGGCAGAGGGGGTCAGGGCGTGGGACTGGGCCCCATAAGGGGTGGGATGGGATAGGGTGGAGGTCGATTTCACCATCCAGAAGATCACAACCTGAGCCAGATGTCTAACCTGCTGAGCCACCCAGGCATCCTGGCTTTATTAATTTTTACAGCATTTTATTGTGAGTGATGTTGAGAAGAAAGGCTAGAGGACAGTGAATGAGGAAGATCTGCCTAGAAGCTGAGGGACTAGTAGTTGAACAATGGGAAGGTAGTTGCTTTTATATGTGATTAAAGGGGAGATAAAAATGATTTAATCAAAGGGCTAGTCACTTAAATGATTTCCATTATGATTCAGATTTATAGGGCTTTCATTTACAGAAAGATAAAGGAAATCTGCTAAGGAGAAGGGGGTAAGTGATACAGATATAGATGTCTATGTCTACCTCATTTCAGTCATCCACACCCATGATCACATCATAAAGCATGTCACTCCTTGGAATGGCATTCTGCTTTTGGAATCTTAAATTTCATTACCTATCTGATTGTATTCTCCCATCTGTCTTTCTAGTTTTTAGTCTCACTGTGTTTTTCTGCTGTAATATAAGGTAGATATTAAAAAGCTTTGGTTTTTAGGCAGACCTGAGTTGGTGAATATACATCCCTACGGCTTGTGAGTTGTGTGCCCTTACATATGTTAATCTCATTGAATATTAATTTCTAGATCTTTAATATTCATATATCAGTTCTGAAAGTGTAAGTTCCTATTCTTTTTTCTTTGCTTGTGTTTCACTAAGCTTAGGCCCGACATGGAGCTCAAACTCATGATCCTGAGATCAAGAGCTGCATGCTCTGCTGACTGAACCAGCCAGGTGCTCCTTAAGTCCCGGTTTTTTGTTCTTTTTTTAAAGATTTTATTTATTTATTTGACAGAGAGAGATTACAAGTAGGCAGAGAGGCAGGCAGAGAGACAGGGAAGAAAGCAGGCCCCCTGCTGAGCAGGGAGCCTGATGTGGGACTCGATCCCAGGACCCTGAGATCATGACCTGAGCGGAAGGCAGTGGCTTAACCCACTGAGCCACCCAGGTGCCCCTTAAGTCCCTGTTTTTAATGGAGTTTCATTCTATTAATGGAAGATACAGAAATAAAATAAATTAATAATTAACTCTGGGATAACGATACCTGTAGTGACAAAAGTAAGATAAGGGACCAAGAGTGATTTGAGTAGAAGAATTATTTGAAATAGGATTGTCCAGGAAGGCCTTACTAGGGTGGTGGCATATGGGCTGAGACCTGAATGATGGAAGGAATCATCAGTCAGAAATCTGAGGTAAGGTTTTTTTTTTTTTTTTAAGATTTTATTTATTTATTTGACAGACAGAGATCACAAGTAGGCAGAGAGGCAGGCAGAGAGAGAGGAGGAAGCAGGCTCCCTGCTAAGCAGAGAGCCCGATGCGGGTCTCAATCCCAGGACCCTGGGATCTTGACCCGAGCCGAAGGCAAAGGCTTCAACCCACTGAGCCACCCAGGCGCCCCTGAGGTAAGTTTTTTAAGCAAAGGGAGTTGGAAGCAAATATTTTGAGGGGAAGGACAAAAAGAAGGAATTATTGGAAGTTAGGGTGACAGGTAGGCTGGACTAAATCATACATGGTCCTGTAGTTTGTACTAAAGAGTTTGATTTATTTTTTATTTTAAATTTTTTTAAAAGTTTTTTTTTTTTTTTTAATTTGACAGACAGATCACAAATAGGCAGAGAGGCAGGCAGAGAGAGAAAGAGAAGAGGAAGCAGGCTCCCTGCCGAGCAGAGAGCCTGACGTGGGGCTCAATCCTAGGACCCTGGAATCATGGCTCGAGTTGACTCTCTGAGCCACCCAGTCGCCCTGAGTTTGTGGGTTTTTTTTTTTTTTTTTTAAGATTTTATTTATTTGAGAGAGAGAGCACAAGTCATGGTGGGGGGGTGGGGGGGACAGAGAGAGGGAGAAGCAGTCTCCTCACTGATTGAGGAGCCAGATGAGGGGGCTCCATCCCAGGACCCCGGGATCATGACCTGAGCCAAAGGCAGATGCTAAACCTACTAAACTGCCCAGGTGCCCCAGAAGTTTGATGTTATTATAAACTGCATTAGACCTAATTCAGTGGCCTTTAGCAAGATCAGTGCTTTGATTTATGTTTTACAAATGGCAAGTTTGTGGTGAATGAACTGGGGTCGGAAGCAACACTGGAAGCAGGGGCCCACTTGGAGCATCCAGGTAAGAGATAGATGGTGACTTGGACTAGGGTGGTAGTACTAGAGATGGTGAAAATATTAGCAAAGTGTTGCTGAGATAATTGTTGTGACAACGATTAGCACTATCCCAGGCCTAGAATGAGTACTTATTTTACTATAAAAATAGTATTCGTGGTTCTCATTCAGCTTTATGCCATCTATTCATCTAAGTCATGAAGCTGGAAGTCATCCTAGATTTCTCAAGGAAGAAGATACAGAGGAGAAAAGAGTTGTTAGGTTCAGTTTAGTTTATGATGTCTATAGAGTAAATTATGTTTAAGATATGTTGAGATAAAAGTATTAGTAATCTCCTTGCAAGATGACCCTTGAAAATAGTACCTGAAAATGTATATAGCTTGAGAAGTCTTGTTAGATATAAATACTTTGGAGTTATAGGTATTTGGTAGTATAAAGCCATTTGCTTGAATAAAATTGCCTGTCTGTATAGAGGATAAAAGAGGAGAAAAATAAGTTAATGCTTTAGCTAAAGCAATGGGCAGAAGGAGTCGATAACTAGTCAGAACTGCAGGAAAATTGAGAATGCTGTGTCAGTACCTGAAGCTTGGAGTAGAGGGAATTTCAAGAAAGAAATGATTGGATGAAAAAGATGAATGAGACTGGTTGAGGATGAACAAACCAAGGTCACTGGATTTGAAAACTAGAGCAGTTTCATTAGAGTAGTAGGAGAGTAGGCATCATATTACAGTGATACCAGGTGTATTTGGGAAACCAAGTGGAATTAGCAAGTATAGACTACTCATTCAGAAGAATTACAATAAAGAGAAGGGTTGAGTGCCTCTTAACAGAGAGGATACTTGGATGTTTGGAGGCCGAAGGGGAAGGTCAGGATGAGAAGGGGGTAAAGGAAAGATGATGAATGATTTCCCTGTAAGTGGGATGCAAGATTATCAGCTGAAAATGAAATGTTATTCTCTGGTCAATGTACCTCATTGAGTTGAGAATTAAATTCTAAATGAGAGCATATGTGGGAAAGTCCTTTGTAAGTTATAATAACTTTTACTTTTGGATAGTCCAATTTTTTCTCCATAGAGGCTTAAGTATTTTGAAATTTAAAAACAAAGAGGATGGGGCGCCTGGGTGGCTCAGTGGGTTAAGCCGCTGCCTTCGGCTCAGGTCATGATCCCAGGGTCCTGGGATCGAGTCCCGCATCGGGCTCTCTGCTCAGCAGGGAGCCTGCTTCCCTCTCTCTCTCTGCCTGCCTCTCTGCCTACTTGTGATTTCTCTCAAATAAATAAATAAAATCTTTAAAAACAAAACAAAACAAAACAAAAAAACAAAAAAACAAAGAGGATGTGATCAGTTCTATAAACATTTATTGAACACTTAACTATGGGTGAGGCATTGAACTAGTCACCCTGAGTATATAAAAGTGAGTAAGAAATGGGCTTTAAGAAACAGCCAAGATGGGGAGATAGTCATGTATACAACTAAATATGTTGCAGGATACATTTTGGTAATTTCTAAAACAGAGGTACAAAATAAAATGGAGTGTAGAAATGAAGTGATTGATTCCACGTGAGAGACAGGAAAGGCCTTACTTAGCTGGGGGAGGAAGGAGGTAAAAGTGGAGTCAGGCATTTCATTGTGGTGTCATTAATTGGAATATGAAACAAAGATCAACAGTTTTGGGGGAGATGATTTTGGTTTGGACAAGTTAAATTTGAGGGGCTTGCAGTCCATGTTTTACAGTAGGAAATATGACTAGGTAGATCATGGTTAGAGGTGTGTAGATTCTTTGTGGATCTGTTGGGTGGAGGAATGGTGTCAGGGTGAACATTTACTTATATATACTATGTTTCACTGACTGTAAGAAGCCAGAGAGTGTAAGACACACCATTATTTTATGTACCATTAAGAAAGAGATACTATTGATTGAACCACAACACATCTTTGACTTTTTTTTGCTTTAATTTTTTTTTTTTTTAGTTGAAGTGTAGTTGCTGCACAATGATATATTAGTTTCAGGTATACAGCATAGTGATTCAACAAATGTATATATTCTGTGATTATCACAAGTGTAGCTACCATCTGTCACCATGCACTGCTATTACAATACCATTGACTATATTCCCTATGTTATGCCTTTCATCCTTGTGACTTATTCATTCTATGACTGAAAGCCTATACTTCCCACTTTCCTTCATCTCCTACACCCATTTTGCCCATCCTACCTCCTTCCCTCCCTACCAGTTTGTTCTCTGTACTTAAGAGTCTATTTATTTTCTCTTGTTGTTTGTAATTTTTTTTAAAGATTCCACATATACCTGAAATCATATGGTTTCTGTCTTTCTCTTAGTTATTTCACTTAGCCTAATACCCTCAGGTCCATATATCTTGTCACAAATAGCAATGTCTTACTCTTTTTTTATGGCCAAGTAATAGTCCATTGTATATATATACACACCACATCTTCTTTATCCATTTATCTATTCATGGACATTTGGGTTGCTTCTGTATCTTGGCTATTGTAAATAATGCTTCAGTAAACATGGGAATGCATTTATCTTTTTTTCTTTTTTTAAAAGATTTTATTTATTTATTTGATAAGACAGAGATCACAAGTAGGCAGAGAGGCAGGCAGAGAGAGAGAGAGGAGGAAGCAGGCTCCCGGCTGAGCAGAGAGCCCGATGCACGGGGCTCGATCCCAGGACCCTGAGATCTTGACCCAAGCCAAAGGCAGAGGCTTAACCCACTGAGCCACCCAGGAGCCCCTCATATATCTTTTTGAATTAGAGTTTTTGTTTTCTTTGTGTAAATACCCAGTAGCAGAATTACTGGGTCATATGGTATTTCTATTTTTAATTTTTGTGGAACTTCCATATTGTTCTCCACAATGATTGTACCAATTTACATTTCCATCAGCAGTGCAGAAGGGTTCCTTCTTCACATCCTCTTCAACACTTGTTATTTCTTCTCTTCACAGTAGCCATTCTGACTGGTTTGATGTGATATTGCATCATTTTTTTTTTTTAAAGATTTTATTTATTTATTTATTTGACAGAGAGAGATTACAGGTAGGTAGAGAGGTTGGCAGAGAGATAGAGAGAGAGAGAGAGAGAAGGAAGCAGGCTCCCCGCCGAGCAGAGAGCCCGATGTGGGACTCGATCCTAGGACCCTGAGATCATGACCTGAGCTGAAGGCAGCGGCTTAACCCACTGAGCCACCCAGGTGCCCCTGCATCATTTTTTACTTTTATTTTTTTGGTGATTAGTTGAGCATCTTTTATGTGTTGGTCATCTGTGTGTCATCTTTGGGGGGGAACCTACATAATTGATTTTAAGACACGTTTTGATTTCAGTTGTTAAATGAGAAAATGTCCCACTGTCTTAGAATCAGTGACATACTGAAGCTAACATTTATTGAGCCTTTTTCTCTTTGCCAAGCTGCTTGCCAGAAAGTAGGTAAACATTAACAGTTTAATTCTGGGGGTGCCTGGATGGCTTCGTGGTCAAGCGTCTGCCTTTGGCTCAGGTCCTGATCCCAGGGTCCTGGGATTGAGCCCCTTGACAGGCTCCCTGCTCAGAGTGAGGTCTGTTTCTTCCTTTCCCACTCCCCGGGTTGTGTTCTCTCTCTGTGTGTGTGTGTGTCTCTCTCTCTGTCAAATAAGTAAATAAAAATCTCAAAAAAATAATAATTTAATTCTAATAATCTTGTTTATCTTTACTTTCTTTTTATAGATGAGGGCACTGGACTCACAGAAGTTACTATGTTAACATCCTGTAAAGCTGAATTTAGATCTTTTTAGCCTTAGTATATGCTGAAATTAATAATACAGGATAAGGGGTGCCTGGGTGGCTCAGTGGGTTAAGCTGCTGCCTTGGGCTCAGGTCATGATCTCAGAGTCCTGGGATCGAACCGCCCATCAGGCTCTCTGCTCAGCAGGGAGCCTGCTTCCTCCTCTCTCTCTGCCTGCCTCTCTGCCTGCTTGTGATCTCTGTCAAATAAATGAATAAAATCTTAAAAAAAAAATAACACAGGATAATGCTTTGGAACATGAAAAAATCTATATAAATAATGGTTAGGGGAGAATAGCTTGGTGCACTCTTGCCTCTGAATCAGTGTCACTATAGCTGTGGTTTCTGTTTGCCTAGGATGTATTCGGGGCAGTATAATAACATGTGTTTTATAGATTGGAGAGTTCATTATGGCTCTGATGTAATAGTGTTGACAACTTATATTCCTTTTATTCTTGGGACGATATATGGTATAATGGAAAATCCAGGATTTTGGATTCAGGAGAACCCTGTTTTGAGTCTCACTGGGTAATGACTAAAATGTTATCTATTAGTCTTTTAACTTCATTTAGAATCATATGTCAAATGGAAGAGATAATACACATATCAGTTTTACTGGATTGGAGTGAGGGTCAGATTGACAGATAAAAAAATACTATGGAGTTTTAAAAAAGACTCAGATAGTACAGACCGGTGGGTATAATTATTCTGAAAAGTTTAGGAGCTGGAAATATTCATAAAGCCTGACTTAAGGGGCACATGGGTGGCTCAGTCATTTAAACTACTGACTCTTGGTTTTGGCTTAGGTCATGATCTCGGGGTTGTGGGATTGAGCCCCTATGGGGTTCCATGCTCAGTGTGGAGTCTGGCTGAGGTCCGCCTCCCCCCCCCCCCCCCCGCCTCGCCGACCCCCGCTCCTCCCCTGGGTCCTATGTACGTGCTCTTTCTTTCTCTCTAAAATAAAATCTTTTTTTTTTTTTTAAAGATTTTATTTATTTATTTGACAGATCGAGATCACAGGTAGGCAGAGAGGCAGACAGAGAGAGAGAGAGAGAGAGAGGAGGAAGCAGGCTCCCCGCTGAGCAGAGAGCCTGATGTGAGGCTCGATCCCAGGACTCGGATCATGACCCGAGCCAAAGGCAGAGAGACTTTAACCCACTGAGCCACCCAGGTGCCCCTCCAAAATAAAGTCTTAAAAAAAAAAAAAATTAAAGCCTGATCTAAGATATAAGAACTAGTTGGGAATTAATTGGGCTCTCACTGAAATACAGCAGCCTTTCATGTAAAATGAGAAAGGTAATCGTTATATTGGAACATTCTATACCAAGACAACTCAGGTTAAAACTGTAGACTTTCGGGGTGCCTGGGTGGCTCAGTGGTTAAGCCGCTGCCTTCGGCTCAGGTCATGATCTTAGGGTCCTGGGATCGAGCTCCGTATTGGGCTCTCTGCTCAGCAGGGAGTCTGCTTCCTCCTCTCTCTCTGCCTGCCTCTCTGCCTGCTTGTGATCTCTCTCTGTCAAATAAATAAATAAAATGTTAAAAACAACAACAACAACTGTAGACTTTCCTACTTGTTTAGGTCTGGCAAGGTGCTGGTTTGCTGAGGCAAATGATACTGGTTTTGAATATACCTAATTTTTGAAGGTTTTATTTATTTATTTCACTGAGAGAGGTCACAAGCAGGGAGAGACGCAGCAGAGAGAGAGTTCTAGGGGAAGCAGGCTCCCCGCTGAGCAGAGAGCCCCATTCTGGCCTCAATCCCAGACTCTGAGATATGACCTGAGCTGAAGGCAGAGGCTTAATTAACCCACTGAGCCACCCAGATGCTCTTGAATATACCTAGTTAAGAGAACTTTCATATTGGTATATGCATTCTATCTATCTATCTGTTTATCTTTGAGAGTTTTTGTTGCTGCCAATCCAATAGTTTATTCAAGAGACTAAGTGCTCTCTTTCAAGTTAGCTCCATATGCCTGATTTCAGCTGAAGCATAAAGCTGCCTTAGGGAATACATATTAAGACTTTATTGTATACATCATATTGTGTTCCTTACAAAGATAAAAACAGATGTGGTTCATCCTCCAACTAGTTTGCACTCTAACAGAGAAGACAAATATGAGAGAATATGCCTGACACCGAACAGAATATAAGTAACGTTATAGAGGAACAACTGAAATAGAATAGATTTCATCTGGGGAATGATAAGGGAATGCTCTTTGGTGACCATTATTTTTTCTCATATGAGTGATATATGTGCACTTCAGAAATTTTGGGAAATAAATCATCAAGAGAAAAATAAAAATAATTCCACTGGTCTTTTGTGTAGGGCATGTGTATATATGAACTTTTTTCTTTTACATAAAATTGTATCCTACTTTTGTAAAATTTACCCTGATTTCTTTTTGGATAATTTCTTTTTGGATGGGATATTATCATATAGATTAGAATTTGATAAGTCTTCTCCTTTACTTCTGTCTCTGATGAGGCTCCTCTCTTTGGAAATTGGAAAGGATTTTTAGAATCTAGTAAGCTAAAACTCTAGGAAGCTAAGATGTTCCAGTGTGATGAATTATTGAAGTCATAATAGCACTTTTTAAGCTATTTGAGAAAGTATATGAAAAATAAAATAGACAAGGGCATGTATTAATTGCTGTATTAATCTAATTTTCTCACCATTTAGAGATCACTGTAATGAAATAAACCACAATAAGTCACTGAAATGAAATGAGGTACCAATATTTGATATTAGAGGATGGTGCCAAACAAGTCTTTGCGGTGTCAGTATCTGTTGCTCTGGTTGGAATGATCCAGCCATTTCTAGCCGTACTGCAGTCTAGAGTTAGTACTGTAGTCTAGAGTCAGAGTGATAACAGGTATTTCTTGCTATGATCTGTGAATGCTATTTTATAATGTCCAGAAAACTTGCTTTCCTATATTTCTTGAGATCTAAGTCTATATATGCTTTGTTGCAACTAGAGAAGGGAGGTAAGCTACTAAAAATCACTAAAAAGAAAAAAAAATCCTTGTCAAGGGGTGCCTGGCTGGCTCTCTCTGCCTCTGTCTGCCACTCTGCCTGCTTGTGCTTTCTCTGACGAATAAATAAATAAAATCTTAAAAAAAAAATAAAAACTTTAAAAAATTCTTGTCAATAAATTTCTGGTTGTATTTCTAATTATATCTCAAGGACAAAGTCCCAGAAGTTGAGATTATTAAACCTCAATGAATGAGTATTTTTTTTTAAGATTTTATTTATTTATTTGATAGAGAGACAGAGACATGGAGAGAGGGAATAGGAGCAGAGGGAGTGGGAGAGGGAGAAGAAGCACGTTTCCTACTGAGCAGGGAGCTTGATGCAGGGCTCAATCCCAGGACCCTGGGATCATGGCCTGAGCCAAACCAGACGCTTAATGACTGAGCCACGCAGGCACCCCAAATGAGTGTTTTTTAAGGATCTTTTACAATTTGTCAAACTACTCTGTAGAAAAGGATTTTGTTTTACGTAATACCTCATACCAATTTATATTTATTTTCATGAGTTGTGTGTAAGAGTGCTCGTCTCCTTAAACCCTCACCAGCATCCAGTTTTCTGTCTCTATTACTGATACTTAATTTTTTTTACTGTAAATTTCATGAATTTTTCTAAGTGTATTTTGTACATGTATGAAGTTTCATTTTCATGTTAGTAGAAATTCATTTATCTTTTTTGTGAATCATCTATTCGTGTTTTTTGCCTGTTTTTTATATTAGTGTTTAATATTGATTTGTAAGGGGCGCCTGGGTGGCTCAGTGGGTTAAGCCGCTGCCTTCGGCTCAGGTCATGATCTCAGGGTCCTGGGATCGAGTCCCGCATCGGGCTCTCTGCTCAGCAGGGAGCCTGCTTCCTCCTCTCTCTCTCTCTGCCTGCCTCTCTGCCTACTTGTGATCTCTCTCTGTCAAATAAATAAATAAAATCTTTAAAAAAAAATATTGATTTGTAAGCGGTCTTTATATATTATCATTAATTATTAATATTTTGATCTGTTAATGATTAATCAGTATGTTAATGACATATTTGTATATAGTACTTGTAAATAACATATACATTTTATAGTTTGCCTTTGAATTTTATTTATAATATTTATACAGCATCAACATTTCAAGGTATTAATCCAACCTAAACATAAAAAATAAAGCCACACAGACCTGTACCCCTGGGGCTAATAATACATTATATGTTTATAAAAAAATAAAAAATTAAATAAAAAAAAATAAAGCCACACAGAGACACACACAGATGTGTGCATTCCTCTCCACCCTGTGTGTGTGACTTGAGTTCTAGCTTGTAGCTAGTTTTAGTATCTTTTTTTAAAGATTTTATTTATTTATTTGACAGAAAGAGATCACAAGCAGACAGAGAGGCAGACAGAGGAGGTAGGGGTAGAAGGCTCCCTGCTGAGCAGAGAGCCTGACATGGGGCTTGATCCCACTACCCTGAGATCATGACCTGGGCCGAAGGCAAAGGCTTAACCCACTGAGCCACCCAGGTGCCCCTCTTTTTTTTTTTTTTTTTTTTTTAAAGTTTATTTATTTGTCAGAGAGCGGAAGAGCCTGGAGAGCTGCAGGCAGAGTAAGCAGAGAGGGAGAAGCAGGCTCCCTACTGGGCAAGGAACCTGATGTGGGACTTGATCCCAGGACTCTGGGATCAGGACCTGAGCTGAAGGCAGACACTTAACTGACTGAGCCACCCAGGTGTCCCTAGTTTAGTATCTTAAAGGACCTGGGAACCTTTTACAGGATAAGTAATGTTCAATAAACATATGATTTGTTTTAATATATGTATGTATCAACAATTATCCTGTGGGCTTCTCTGTAGGATAGTTACTGGATTTTAATAAGGGCCTACTGGATTTTAATAAAGACCAAGAAATAGTTAGGAGTTATGAGCAAGATAAGGTATATTCTTATAATGGTTTTAGTTATTAAAGTTATAACATTAAGCTAAGTGAATTAAATAATGTCCTGATTTTTCTTTATACTCCAGGATAGCTTGTAAGACAGTTGCCTAATGAAGGAATTAGGTGGCTAAATGGCTAAACTAACCTTGTGCAGTCCATGTATAACTAAGCTTGAATTATTTCTGATAAGTAGTTACCATAGAAATCTGATTGTATATTAATATAAACTCTATTCCATCTAAGGTTTATTTATTTAGAAAACATTTAAAAAAGGTATATTTGAGCACTTGTATGTGCTCAGTTATAACCTAGACTGTGTTTACTTTAGAATTAGTCATCGGCTTTGTTAGTTGAAGTTTGACGTAAGTACTTGTTTTTCTTTTGGTTTGAGAAGACGCTTATAGGTAGTAAATCTTGTTGATTCTTGCAGAAACTTTTTTCAAGGACTGAGTAGCATATTTATGTATTCTATAATAATATTCTATTTAAGTTATGATAAATAGCTATGAAGTCAAGTAGAGGCTTTGCAGTGATATTTTCAAGAAATGTGTATGAATGAAATCATAGGTATATTACTTATTTGCAACTTTGATTTTTTTATTACTCTATACCACTGTATTTTTACAGAATTTATTTGTCTTTGTCTTGGTTTATGTGGGCATAAATTAAAGAGTTGGCTGTTTATTTGGTGTGATTTTGGCATTAATGTTGCAGGGAGAAAGCTGCAGACCACAAGTATAGGCTTTTGAATCTAGATTTGAGTTTCAAATATCACTGTTTTAAGTCTGAGACCTTGGACAAGTTACTTAACATTTCTGTTTTAGTTAATCTGTAAAGTGGAAATTATACACTCTATAGCAGTATTTTTTTGAACTGAGGCCTGATTCATTAGTTCTGAAATAAGTTTAACAGGTGAAAGGAGAAAAAGATACATAAACAAAGAGTTGCATTTAATAAGGGAAAATGCTATTTTGTGAGACTTTTGTTTCATAATATATACATGTATATAATACATATGTGGGTAAGCATATGGGAACTTTGTTGCATTGTAAGATATATTTCTTACCATAAACATTTAAAAAATATTTTCCTATATGGTCATTAGGATTAAGTGCCTAACATAGATAGATAGACACTGAGAGAAAGATGGAGAAATTGTATTGGAGATTTTGGCTTTCTTGTATTTTGTTGTGTTTATACAGATTTGGTCTTTGTTCCAAGAGCTATAAAATAAAAATTGGATTTTTACTTCAAATTTAGAAAATTACTTGACACAGAAAGGTTTTGGGAAAGTATTGTTTTGGGAACTCATACACGGTAGGTGGGAGTGTAAGTTTCTATGACCACTTGGAGTGCAATTGGGCAATGCCTAGAAAATGTGAAGATAAGAGTATGCTACAGCCTAGGGTTTTCAATTCTTTTGGTTGTGTCAAGGGAGACATGCGGGAGGATGTTGATTGCTGCATTGTTTATAATGGCAAGAACTTAAACATCTTGAAAGTCCCATGCATGCTATGTTAATCAAATGTGGATAATGTGATGTGTTAATCAAATGAAATGCTAAACTTAACTAAGTTAAAAGAATAAAAAAAATACACTAAACTTTATTTATCAATAATGATTGACTTCATATCAAAATGGGTAGAAAAGCAAGTTGCAGACAGATTACAGTATGACATTATATATATATATTTTAATTTTGTTTTTATATATAATATATATTTGGTATGTATATATGTATATATATATGTATGTACATATATATTTATATGTAAATATATATATATTTGGTGTATATATATATATATATATACCAAAAAATTAATTAAAAAATATATATTTGGGGGCGCCTGGGTGGCTCAGTTGGTTAAGCGACTGCCTTCGGCTCAGGTCATGATCCCAGAGTCCCTGGATCGAGTCCCGCATCGGGCTCCCAGCTCCATGGGGAGTCTGCTTGTCCCTCTGACCTTCTCCCCTCTCATGCTCGCTCTCTCTCTCACTCTCTCTCTCAAATAAATAAATAAAAATTTAAAAAATATATATATATTTGGGGTGTGTATATATATATATATATACCAAAAAACATATATATATATATGTATATATATATTAACTTTTAATTTTTGGTTTTTTGGTCAAGATTCATCTATCAGAGAGAGAGTGAAAGAGTGTGAGAGTGTTCATGACTGGGGGCAGAGGCAGAGGGAGAGAAAATCCAAAGCTAACTTCACAGTGAGCATGGAGCCCTACGAAGTGCTTGATCCTGCTGCTGCCCCTCGGAACAATTTGTTACTCAAACTGTAACCCCTGGAGGATTTTACTAGTTACCAAGCACATTTAGATATGGCCTTAAGAAATACATATACTGGTAATAGGTCTTTGGGGAGAAGGACGATATAGGACCGTGAAGGTGGGCAGCTGGGGATGCCCGGCTTGCTCAAGTAGGAATGCTGCCTGCTTCAGGGAAGCGGAGCACCCCGGAACGTCCAGTCAGCTCAGGGTGGAATGAAAACTGCCTGCTTCCCTTTTCCGTTATCGCTCCTTTCTCTTCCCAGAAGTCCCATTGTTAGATGAGTCCTTTGAATGTGCTTGTTTAACTATAAACTTTAGCCTACTCCTTGCTTGCATGCAAGACCGTGACTAACGTTTGACCTTCATCAGTCTTTCTGTTGGCTATTGTTTCTATACAATAAAAGTGAGATGGTGGAGTTGCGCCAGGCAGCAGTCCTTTTCGAATGCTCTCAGTTTCTTGCAGCTGAATTGTGTGTACCTAATTCTTCTCCTGTTGCCAACTGGAAGCAGCAGATCCCACGGCCCTGAGATCATGACCAGAGCGGAAACCGAGTTGGACACCTAATAGACTGTGCCACCCAGTTTCCCCAACATCATATATTTAACACTTAAAATCATTGAAAAACAGTACCATATATTGTTTATGGATACAAATATAAAAATTTGGACTGGAATGATACATATTAGTGTCAGGATGATGGATATTTAAAGGGAGGCAAGGAATGGGATTAAGTAGGGATTTTAGTTGTACCTGTAATAAATACTGGAGAGAAAAAAAATCTGAATCAAATATGGCAACATAATGGTCTGGCCAGTTTGGCTGTTAGGTAAATGGGTGGTCTTAAATCTTTTTTGTTTTTCCCTGTATTTTTTTTTTTTTAAGATTTTATTTATTTGATAGACACAGATCACAAGTAGGCCGAGAGGCAGGCAGAGAGGGAGAGGGGAAAGCAGGCTCCCCGCCTAGCAAGAGAGCCCGATGCAGGGCTCCATCCCAGGAGCCTGGGATCATGACCTGAGCTGAAGGCAGAGGCTTACCTCACTGAGCCACCCAGGTGCCCCTCCCTATATGTTTTAAATATTGAAATAAAAAACACAGTTCCTTAAAAAATTTAGTACCCAAGGGGCGCCTGGGTGGCTCAATGGGTTGAAGCCTCTGCCTTCAGCTCGGGTCATGATCTCAGGGTCCTGGGATCGAGTCCCTCATCGGGCTCTCTGCTCAGTGGGGAGCCTGCTTCCCTTCCTCTCTTTCTGCCTGCCTCTCTGCCTACTTATGATCTCTGTCTGTCAAATAATAAAATATAAAAAAAAATAGTACTCAATTCATGACACTGATAAAACGCTCAGTGATATCTATTAAAAATAGCACATTGTTTTATGGTCTAGAGAATAATGAGTTTTCTACAAATGAGGGCTTAACCTACTTAGGTGATCTTCTAGGCTTTCCAGTAAGATCTTTCAACCTTCTTCCCTCCCTCCCTCTCTCCCTTCCTTTCTTCCTCTTAGATTTTATTCATTTGAGAGAAAGCGAGCACACATGAGTGCCTGAACTGGGGGGAGTGGGGGAGGAGAAGCAAACTCTGCTGAGCAGGGAGTCTGACACAGGATCCCAGGATCCTGACCTGAGCTGAAGGCAAATAAATGCTTAACCAGCTGAGCTCCTGGGTGCCCCTCTAGTAAGATTTTAGTTCAATGTAGACATAGGTAAAAATATATCAAGTAGAATTACTGGATGTATTTCCATGATAAGGAACCAAAGCTTCAACATAGACATATTTCTTTGTATGAATCTATCTCCTTCCTGTGCATGTTATTTGTCCATTGCTGTACAAGCATGAGTCACAGTATTTGTGATTACCCTTAAGAGGCTCCTGTAGTTTTTCAGATAGACTTTTGTTATAGTTATGCTTCAGTATGTCTTGGCTCCTGCCTTTACTGTGTTACATATGTCATTTGCTACATCATCATAAAGCAATTTCTTGATGATCCTGGTTTACTACTTGTAGTACTTACTCAAAGATCGGTTGTGCCAAGCATTATAAGGCTGCATTATAGATTCTCAGTATGTTCTAGTCCAGTGCTGTTGAATAGAACTTTCTGCAGGGATGAAAATGTTCCACGTTGTTGCTCTTTCAGTATGGTGGCCGCTAGTCAGATGAAGCTATCCAGATTTTGTACTGTGGCTAGTATGACCTAAGGACTGAATCTTTAATCTTTAATTTGATTTTGGTTAATTTAAGTATCCCTTTGGGGTTGTTGGCTACCATACTGGTCAGTGCTGCGCTAGTCTGTTGAAAGAATGCTGGATTTGGGGTACCTGGCTGGTTCAGTCGGTAGAGCATGCAACTCTTGATCTTGAGATTGTAAATTTGAGCCCTATGTTGGGTGTAGAGATTACTTTAAAAATAAAATCTTTTAAAAAAAAAAGTGCTAGGTTTGATTACTGACACATTAGTGAATTTCCTGAACTTGTTTCCCTGTGTGTAAAAGGGGACTAATAATTCTTGCCTTAATCACATCTGGGATCCTAGGGAAGAGTTAAAGGAGAGCCTCTTGAGAAAATATAAGTCAAATGGGATATTATATATTATATGCCATTAAACTGTATTTTTTTTTTTTTACTGCAATTTTACTTCTAGGACTTTATCCTAAAAAAGTGAAATTTTTATATATCCCTTATTATCCTTGAGAACAGTCATCCATGGTTATTTATAATTGTATTAATTTTCTAGGGCCATCAACAAAGTCCCACAAACTGTGAGTGGCTTGAATAACAGAAATTTGTCTCACAGTTCTGGAGGCTTGAAGTCCAAGATCAGGGTGTCTGCAGCATAATTTTGAGGGTTGCGTGAGAATCTATTTCATGCCTGTCCCCTAGTTTCTGCTGGCTTTCTGGCAATCAGTGGCATTCCTTGGCTTGGAGAAGCATCTCTGCCTTATTTTCACATGGTATTCTCCTGGTATGCATGTCTCTGTGTCCAAACTTCCCCTTTTATAAGGATATCAGGCATAATGGATTAGGGTCTACTCTGAAGACTTCATCTTAGTTAGTTATAGCTGCATGATCCTATTTCCAAATAAAGTCATGTTTTGAATTCCTTGGGGTGAAGACTTCAGTATTTGAGTTTTAGGGGAATACAATTAACACCATAACAAGAATATCTGATAATTGAAAGCAAGGTAAAAGTCCTGAAAGAGTGAACAGTATAAATACCATTTATGCAGCTGTTTCAGCTTGGGCTACTACAACAATATACCATAGACTGGGTAGCTTAAACAACAGACATTGATATTTCTCAATTCTGGAGGCTGGAAAGTCCAAGGTCAAGTATCTAGCATGGTTGAATTTTTGGTGAAAGCCATGATCTTGGCTTGCTGGTGGCTGCTTTTGTTCCTCCTATGGTAGAGAGGGAGAGAGCTAGCTTTTCGCTTTCTTCTTATAAGGATACTAATCCCAGTATGAGGACCCTACCCTTATGACCTCATCTAAACCTAATTACCCTAAAAGGCCCCACCTCCAAATATGAACACATTGAGGGGACACATTCAGTCCGTAACAGCTAAAAAAATTCGTTATAAATGAATATCTAGTAACATTGAAAAGTGTTTCATAAAACATTGTTAATGGGGAAAAACAGCTTGTAAAAGCAGCTAGGTACAGTAAATTCCAAACTAGCTAAGTAAAACAAAAATAATATATATTAATAAAAGCCTAAAAATATGTACATAGTAATGTTAAAATGATTAACATGGTAGAACTGTGGAAAATGTTAATCTTTTATGATGTTTTCAATGACTATATACCAGTTTCATAATAGAAAAAAAACTATAATACATTTCTAGATGTGGAATTGCTAGGTTAAAAGCAAAACATTTGAACTTTCTACAGTTTTTTTAGTCATCTCTACACCCAGTGAGGGCTCAAACTCATGACCCCAAGATCAAGAGTCTCATGCCATTTGGACTGAGCTAGCCAGACACCCTAGAATTCGAACTTTTTTTTTTTTTAAAGATTTTTATTTTAGAGAGTACATGAGGGAGTGGCAAGTGGGGGTAGGGATAGAGGGAGATAGAGAGACTCTCAGGCTGACTCCGACATGTTGTCCAGTGCAGGGCTTGATCCCATGAGATCACGATCTGAACTGAAATCACAGGTCAGATGCTTAACTGAGCCACCAGGCATTCCTCCAAGCTGGTTTTTAAGTGTTGAGTTTATGCTAGTTATTCCTCCTTTGAGTTCATTCTCCTAAGTTCTTACCATTTTACTCTTCTCCTTTTGGTGTTCCTTTGTCTTGAACATTTCTGTGCTCTCCATCTAGATGTTTTTTTACTGTATTAGGGGATGTAAGAGAGACACATCCAGCAGATGATTCAGGTTAATATCTACCTTGATTCTTTTTTTTTTTTAATTTTATTTTTTTTAAAGATTTTTATTTATTTATTTGACAGAGATCACAAGTAGGCAGAGAGGCAGGCAGAGAGAGAGAGAGGAGGAAGCAGGCCCCCCAGAGCAGAGAGCCCATCGCAGGGCTTGATCCCGGGACAGCCACCCGAGCTGAAGGCTTTAATCCACTGAGCCACCCAGGCACCCCTCTACCTTGATTCTTTATCTGTTTTCCTTTTCCAGTGAGGAAAGTAGGTATCTGAGGAAATCTCAGTATTCACAGGTCTAGGCCCAAGTACGTACTTGCTTATTTTTTTCTGGCCGTAGAACTGCATAAATCCCATGGGCCACAGGGGTTTCCTAAAGAGAGGGCATTATTAGTACTGTGTCAAAGAGTACAGAGATGATAAAATAACCACTTTCTGGTTTCATAATTTTGTAATTCTTTTAGTCTGCTTATTTAGATTCAGAGAAGCAGTATCAATCATCAGATTGGCGGGGTGAGGCCAACAGACACGTAAAAAGATGCTCATCAGGGAAATGCAAATCAAAACCACAATGAGATCTCACTTCACACCTGTCAAAATGGCTAAATTCAAAAACACAAACAGCAGGTTTGGTGAGGACATGGGCAAAAAAAAGGAACCTTATACTGTTGGCAGGACTGCAAACTGGTACAGCCACTCTGGAAGACACTACGTAAGTTTTTCAAAAATGTTAAAAATAAAGACTGTACTTTCAGGGATCATTTCTATAGTTTGTTGCTAGAGAAGTTTCTTTGAACATGTAGAATATCCCAAAAAGTTAAAAATAAATTAGCCTGTGATGCAGCAATTCCATTACTGGGTATTTACCCAAATAATACGGAAACACTAATTCAAAGTGATACATGCACCTCATGTTTATAGCAGCATTATTTACAGTAGCCAAGATATGAAAATAACCCAAGTGTCCATTGATAAGTGGGTAAAGAAGATGTGGTATTTGACATAGAGACAGGTATTTGACAGCCATAAAAAATGAAATCTTAACATTTGTAACAACACAGATGGAACTAGAGAGTATAATATGAAGTAAAAGAAGTCAGAGACAAATACCATATGGTTCCACTTACTTGTGGAATTTCAGAAACAAAGGATCAAAGGGGAAAAAGATAAACCAAGGAACAGGCTCTTAGCTATAGAGGACAACTGATGGTTACCAAAGGGAGGTGGTGGGGGCGAGGGTTGGGTGAAACAGGTCATGGGGATTAAGGAGTGCACTTGTTGTGATGAGCATTGGGTAATGTATGAAAGTGTTGAATCACTGTATTTTACACCTGAAACTAACATGTAACACTATATTAACCAACTGGAATTAAAAACTAAAAAAAATAAATAAATAAGTAAAAGGAGGGGCGTCTGGGTGGCTCTGTTGGTTAAGTGTTTGCCTTTGGCTCAGGTCATGATTTCAGAGGCCTGCGATCTAGCCCCACATTGGGCTCTCTGCTTAGTGGGGAGTCAGCTTCTCTCTGTCTCTGTCAAATACATAAAATCTTAAAAAAAAAAAGTAAAAGTACAAGAAATTGTAGGAATGAGTTGAATACCTGAAAATAAGAAATGAAAGGAGCCAAGGAACCCAGTTACAGGTTGGGAAGTTAAGTTGAAGATGGGTCTAGCATATAATTCAGGACTGAGTTGAGATATTAGGTCCTTTGCTGGTTTTTTGTTTGTCAAATAAATAAAGTATTTTTAAAAAAATAAAACAAAATAAATCTGCAAAAAAAAAAAAATGCAGATAGCTAGCTCACGTGGGCAGAGCAGCAGAGTCAGAGGGGTAAGGAGTAGCGGACTCTCCCCTGAGTAGGGAGCCCGATGCAGGGCTGGATCCCAGGACTCTGGGATCATGACCTGAGCTAAAGGCAGATGCTTAGCCCATTGAGCCATCCAGGCACCCCAGATTTATTTATTTTACAGAGAGCATATGAGTGGGGGGGTGGGCAGAGACAGAGAATCTCAAACAGATTCCCTGCTGTGCGCAGAGCCTGAGGCAGGGTTCCATCTCACAACCATGAGATTATGACCTGAACCAAAATCAGGAGCCACCCAGGCATCCCCCTTTGCTGTTTTTTTGTTTTGTTTTGTTTTCATTTTTTGTTGGATTTCAAAATAAAAAGAGTTGACTATAGGAGCCCTTCATGGGGCCGGATGCTAATTAAATTGTTGTTTTGATACTGAAACTGGAGGAAGAATGTCCTTCAGCTGTGATAGTTAGAGTCAAACACAATCTGGGCATCACCTTATTAGATTCTGAGATCCTTGAGGGCAGAGACAGTATCATTTTCTTTCTTAGTCTGTTATGTGGCACATTGCCTGATAGTAGGCATGTTGAAGGAATGAAATTGAAGGAATGAATGATATTGAAGGAATGAAAAATGAAGAAGGAAAATGGAAAAACATCTGTGTATCAGAGTCTGTTAATGCTCATCTGTTCTGCCTTGGCTCTAGAAGCAAATTCATAATCCTTCACAGAATTTATTTTCACAGATCTTTCTTCACCATCTCTGCCTCTACTACATTAATGCACATTAAGTACTCTCATCTCTTGTCTGGACTACTGAAATAGCTTTCTAATTTATCTTTTTTCTTTCATTTGTGCACCCCCTTTTTTACAGATTTTATTAATTTGAGAAAGAGTGTGAGTGAGCACAAGCAGGGGGAGCAGCAGAGGGAGAGGGAGAAGCAGACTCCCCACTGAGCAGGGAGCTCAATATGGAGCTCGATCTCAGGACCCTGTGATGATCTGAGCCTAAGGCAGCAACTTAACCAATTGAGCCACCCAGGTGCCCCTCATTTGTGCTTCTCTGGGGGTACATTCTCCAAACAATAGTCAGAGCTATCTTCTAAAAATGTAAATTGGGTCATGTCGCCTGTCTACCCCGATCTTCCAGTGACTTCTCATTATATATCTTACACTTTTAAAATCGGTTCTAGGGGCACCTGGATGGCTCAGTGGGTTAAAGCCTCTGCCTTCGGCTCAGGTCATTATCCCAGGGTCCTGGGATCGAGCCCATATCGGGCTCTCTGCTCAGCGGGGAGCCTGCTTCCTCCTTTCTCTCTGCCTGCCTCTCTGCCTACTTGTGATCTCTGTCTGTCAAATAAATAAAATCTTTAAAAATAAAATAAAATAAAATCTGTTCTATTTACTGAATTAGAAGAACTGATACTCTGATACTGAAGGATTCTTTTATAAAGTGTTTCTATTCCCCATCTCTTCCCTCCCACCCCAAAAATATACCTGGAAAAACGACATTGGCAGGCAGAAAAGCTTCAAAAGAAGTATGTTTTAAGACTCAAGATCCAATTAAAACATGAATGGGAATGTTCTTCTACCTCTTTAACCACCTCATCCAGTTCCTCAGGAAGGGTTTCTAATATATATACATGACAGGCACCGACTGAGCCTTCCTTTCTCTAGGTCTGAAGGAAGAAATAATTACTAAATTCCTTAAGCCTTTTCCACTCAAAATGAAGGAATCTAACAAGGATACCTATCCATACTATCCAGGCCATGAGAATGGCAGTCTACCGTATTGATTAAGAGTATAGGTAGATCTTGAATTCAGATTGCCTGAATTTGAGTCCCAGCTCTTTTACTATATAACTTTGGGCAAGTTGTTTAAACCCCTTTAAGACCCAGTTTCCTTATCTATAACATGGAAATAATACTGCTGCTTATCTGAAAGTTTCTGTAGGGATTAAGAGAGCATTTAAGAGATTAGGTACAGTTAGTGTGTTTTCAAAAATGTTAGTTGTAGTTATTGTTTTTGCAGTTTTCAGTATTACCACTATAATCCTACCCCATTCCAAGGATGTGTAATATTTATTTCTGTTATAGCATTTGTGTTGTAACTTTCTGTTTCTACATTTATTTTCCCAGACACTTTAAGAGGCTCATTTTAAAATTTGTATTCCACAGTGCCCAGTATACTTTAAAAAAAAATATTTTATTTATATATTTGTGGGAGAGGGAGAGCACAAGCAGGGGGAGCAGCAGGCAGAGGCAGAGGGAGAGGGAGAAGCAGGCTCCCCGCCGAGCAAGGAGCCAAATGTAGGACTCGATCCTAGGACCCTGGGGTCCTGACCTGAGACGAAGGCAGATGCTTAACCCACTGAGCCACCCAGGCATCCCATCCCATGCCTAGTATACTTGACATGCCATCTATATTTGGATTAATCTGAATAATACTAACATTTGAGTTCCTCTAAATTAGTGGACTTTTATACAGAGTACACAGACTTACAAAAGATTGATTAAAAAAAAAGCAAGCTTTAATATTGCTTACTGAGATCTAGTGGGGAAGAAAGGGATAATTCCTTTGCTAAATACAAAAATTGAGAGTCACATATTTTTGCTATATACTGACATCAAAGAAAGATGCGTAGGTTTCTTTTGTCAGCCTTTGGGTCCCCAAAGAACCTTAGCCCTTCAACCACCAGTTCCATTGTCTATAGTTGTCCCAATGAAGTGGCCATTGGTACTTTTGTTTTATGGAGCCAACTACATGTGGTCTAGACTCTTTTAATATGTCCAGGCATTCAGGGACTGGGCACAGATAATCCCTTGCTTCTTGAAAAATACTGAAGTAAAAAGTCAATCATATATGTTATATGTAGCATTGGCACTTAAACTCAAAATTGCTTTACTATAATTAGATTGCATCAACTAATTTTATATGTAAGGCCCACAGATTTCTAATTACTTTAGGGAATTGTTAGTTGGGTTACTAAAGAAAGTCTTGCGGCAAAAAGGCATTTATGTTATTTGGAAGAGTGTTATAGGTTCCAAAAAAAGGAATTGTTTCAGGAACTTCTTAGCAAAATTATACTCAACAAATTTTAGAGAAATGATATGATGGGGAAAAAAAAAGAATCCTGTCCTTAAAGAGCTTTTGCTCATTATTGGAGTTAAGATTTTGATATAAAAGCTGGGTGAGAGGAGAGAAAGAAAGCAAGCAGTACATAAAAACTGCTATGGTAATTTGGAACAAAGAAACAGTATTTTTGACTGATAGTATTTGGGGAAAAAATTGGGAAGTTTAGTAGGAGAGATAGTATTTGTGTTTGGTGTTGAAAATGAGGAATATTTTGAACATGTGGAAATGAAGTATACTGTGACTGTCTTTATTCAGGACAGTAGTCATATTAATAATATGAAATCTAGGGGCACCTGGGTTGCTCAGTGGGTTAAGCCTCTGCCTTCAGCTCAGGTCATGATCTCAGGGTCCTGGGATCGAACCGCGAGTGGGGCTCTCTGCTCAGCGGGGAACCTGCTTCCCTTCCTTTCTCTGCCTGCCTCTCTGCCTGCTTGTGATCTCTGTCTGTCAAATAAATAAAATCTTAAAAAAATAATATACAATCTACTTCTTGGCTATTATTTTTAAAAAAGATTTATTCCTTTATTTTAGAGAGAGAATGTGCATGTCGGGGGGTAGGAGCAGAGGGAGAGGGAGAGAATCCCAAGCAGACTCCCTGCTGAGCACAGCCCAGCGTGGGGGCTTGATCTCACAACCCTGAGATTTTGACTTAAGCCTCCATTAAGAGTTGGAAGTTCAACTGACTGAGCCACTCAGGTGCCCCCTTCCAGGCCATTTTTGATATGAGTATATTTTGATAGGAGATTATGAGTATGAGTAGTCATTGTAATAGCTGATATTTATTGACTGCCCATTCTATGCCAGAATCTGTTTTGAGTGCTTGACATTTATTAACTCAGTTTTCACAAACCTGTTATCTTTATTTTAAAGGAAATGAAACATGAGGCCCTGACAGATTAAGTAATTAACTTGCTCAAGATCATATGGTAATAAATGGAAGTAACTTGGGTTCCAACCTCTGTAGTCAGATTCTAGGACCAACCACGACTGACTATTAAGCTGGATGTTTTTTTCTCTTTCTCTCTCTTTTAATGATTTTATTTATTTATAGGAGAGAGAGCAGGGTAGGAACAGAGGGAGAAGAATAGCAGATCCCACATTGAGTGCATAGCTTGATGCAGAGCTTGATCTCAGAATCCTGAGGTAATGACCTGAGCTGAAACGGAGTTGGATGCTCAATCTACTGAGCACTCCAGGTGCCTCTAAATATTTTCTCCTTTTTTTCCTGCCTTTTTCTTTCCTGCTAGATGTTGCTTTTTTTTTTTTAAATAATATATATATTTTTTACATGTGCATATAATTTAAACAGCCAGTCAGGGGCACTTGGGTGGCTCAGTGGGTTAAGCCTCTGCCTTCAGCTCAGGTCATGATCTCAGGGTCCTGGGATGGAGCCCTGCATCGGGCTCTCTGTTTGGCAGGGAGCCAGCTTCTCCCTCTCTCTCTGCTTGCCTTTCTGCCTACTTGTGAACTCTCTGTCTGTCAAATAAATAAATAAAAATTAAAAAAAAATAAACAGCCAATCAGTAAACATTATAAATTTTGTTAGGACGAACATCAGTCCCCCCCCCCCCCCCCCCCCCCCCCTCCCATTAGAAGTGTAAGTTTAGTGCTTGCTATTGTAGACAAGGTATGGGAGGAGAAGCTGTGTACCTGTTCCACTCTCCTCTTGAGATAAGTATTGCTTGCTTTCCTTATGCTTTACTTTACCTTGGGGTGTGGGGTGGCCGGCATTCAGTGCATCTCCAGTTCTATACGGAGATGCCAGCCATGAGTTATAGCCATTGCTCAGCTCTCCCAGTCTTTGACTTTCCTGTTAAGAACTTCATCACCTTTTTCCTTCATCTCTCTTCAAGTTCTCACTGTCTAGGTACAGACAGGTAGCTATCCTCTCTAACTTGGGATTCTGTAACAGCTTTTTTTTTAAGATTTTGTTTATTTTTGTGTGAGAGAGAGTGAGTGAGCACAAGCAGGGGAGTGGCAGGCTGAGATGGAGGAAGAAGCAGGCTCCTTGCTGAGCAAGGGAGCCCTTTGCAGGACTAGATCCTAGGACCCTGGGATCATGGCTTGAGCCAAAGGCAGACGCTTAACTGAGCCACCCAGGTGTCCCTGCAACAGACAGAAGTTGATCCTCAACTTGCCTTCCTCCAGTTTATTCTCTGTACTGTAGCCAGAATAAATTTTATAAAATGTGGATCTGATCAGGGCACTACCCTGCTTAAAATCCCTCAGATTCCTAACGTGGTTACAAGGCCCTTCATGGCTTTCTCTTTAACTTTTGCCATTTCTTACCCTCACTCTTTAAGTTCTGATTATAATCAGACTACCAGTGATTCCTCAAAATACTTTTTCTCCCCTCACCTTTGATGATACATCTAAAAGGAAAGATATGAAGAGAACTGTCAAATGCTCAGCCTAGCTTCATGAAAACCCCCAAAGTCACACAACTAGGAATCAGTCTCTCTGAGTAGAGAGAACTTAAAAGTTTGGGAACTAAAAGATTGTTCAGGAATGAATGAAATTCTAATAAACAGGCTATCTTGTTAACCCTTTAGCCTCAGGAATTTGTCAATATGGAGCAGAGACAGTGATTTTTTGTTCTTTATTGCCCCCCCCACCCCTAATTTGGCCTTACTCCCAACTCTCAGACTTGTGTCTGTGAGTTACATTTCTTTCCCCTAAGTGGCTGATTGATTTGGTCAGTGATTACCCCTTATAAATGTTTACTTTTGGCACAGTTTTTCTTCAGGACATTTGTTGAGCTGCTGCTGCTTTGTAGCCTTTGGGCTTGAGAATCACCCTTGGTATAATCAAAGGAGGACAGGATGTTAGGGTTACGTTTTGGGCACAAGTACTTAAAAATATGAAGAATTGCACTGGGCTTTTTTCCTTAGCTCAGGGCCAATGATGAGGTATTTATTTTAGTGAGGCACCTAGAGCATAATGGGCTCCTTTTTCATATATGAATGGTAACTGGGTGGGTAGAGAGTTCCTTGCTTGTAATATTTTGTTGTTAGAAGCTATAGATAGATGGCGCTTTTTTTCTTTTTTTAAGATTTTATTTTCAAGACTGGTTAGTGGAGCATGTGATTCTTGATCTCCGGATTATAGGTTTGAAACCTGTGTTAGATGTAGAGATTACTTTAGTGGGGTTTTTTTTTTTTTTTTTTTTTGAAGATTTTTTTTTTTTTTTTAATTTGTCAGAGAGAGAGAGAGGGAGAGAGCAAGCACAGGCAGACAGAGTGACAGGCAGAGGCAGAGGGAGAAGCAGGCTCCCTGCCGAGCAAGGAGCCCGATGTGGGACTCAATCCCAGGATGCTGGGATCATGACCTGAGCCGAAGGCAGCCGCTTAACCAACTGAGCCACCCAGGCGTCCCAGATGTAGAGATTACTTAAAAAAAAAAAAACAGTCTTAAAAATTTTTCCCCCTCATGTTTACCTCAGTATACTTATCTCACTGAGCTTCCTTTTTATTTTTGTCTATCTCTTATCAAGCTTCCTTAGTATTTTAGTCTTTTACCTTTTCTCTTTTACTTCTATGACTCCATTAAAAAAATAACTAGAGGCTCTGGAATACTACCTAGAATCTTCTTTTTGTAATCCATAATTTCAAAAGTGTCTCTTTACCTTTGAATGTTATGTTCTTACATGGTTTTAGAATCATTTCATGGTCTGTTTCTTTTTTTTTTTAATGGTCTTTTTATTTATTTTTAATTTTTTTTAAAAAAAGATTTTATTTATTTATTTGACAGAGATCTCAAGTAGGTCGAGAGGCAGACAGAGAGAGAGGAGGAAGCAGGCTCCCCATTGAGTGGAGAGCCTGATGCGGGGCTCCATCCCAGGACCCTGGGACCACGACCCGAGTTGAAGGCAGAGGCTTTAACCCCCTAAGCCACCCAGTCTCCCCTCATGGCCTTTTTAGAAACAATTTAAATGGAGGCTCCTGGGTGGCTCAATTGGTTAAGCGTCTGACTCTTGATTTCCACTCAGGTCATGATCTTAGGGTCATGAGATCAAGCCATGCATTTGGCTCTGTGCTGGGCTTGGAGCCTGCTTAAAATTCTTTCTCTCCCTGTCTCTTCTACCTTTCCCTCTCTAAAAGCAAACAAAAACAATTTAAATGTTCTTTTTTTCCTTCCATGAATAATGAGATTTTCATTCATATGTGGCTTTCCCCTCATCCCTCTCTCCTCCTCAAAACAGGCAAATGACCATTTCTTAGATGATGTCACTTCCACTTCCTCTTAGATTTTAACATACGATCCTCATTGCCGGTTAAGTAATGTGGCAACCTCAAGGGAATGAGGAGGGAGCCCTGGCTGCAAGGTACTCTTTTAGGGGAAACTTATCTTTTTGTAGGATTTTGTTTTCAGAAAAGTTGCTATGTCAGGTTCAGCTCTAATACGGCCACCCCACTGCTTTGAATGGCTCTGTTTTGTGTAGCTACCTTTGCTACACTAGAAAATGGTTTGCCACTTGTGCAACTAACATTAATGCCCCAGGCTTTCTGGTATAACTACTCTCAAATTCTGCCAAGTTGATCTCCAGGTGCTGTACCTCACCTTATGAGAGGAGGGTCCTTCCCACTGCTTCAGTAAGAATGTTCCTCCAATGCCAAGACCCTCTTTGAGCTCCTGTCCACAACTCTTCTCAAATTCTGCTAGTTTGCTACTTCCATGTGCATAGTATGTATCAGGAATTCCAAAAATCTTTAAACATTTTGTACACTTCTCTAATTTCAGGCTTTCCCTGTTTTGTGTGTCTTTGTATTTCAGTAAGAATTTATCAAGTGATTTGTCAGGGCCAAGTAGGAGTAAGACTTGCATTCTCAGTCTGTGGTCCCAAGAAGTCTTGGGACTTTATCAGAGTACCTTTGATAAAGAAACTTTTTTATTTTTTTAAAAGATTTTATTTATTTATTTGATAGAGACACAGTGAGAAAGGGAATACAAGCTGAGGGAGTCGGAGAGGGAGAAGCAGGCTCCCCACTGAGCAGGGAGCCTGATGCTGGCCTCTATCCCAGGACCCTAGGATCATGACCTGAGCCGAAGGCAGACGCTTAACGACTGAGCCACCCAGGTACCCCAAGAAACTTTTTTTTAAAAAAGTTTTTATGGGGGCGCCTGGGTGGTTCAGTGGGTTAAGCCGCTGCCTTCGGCTCAGGTCATGATCTCAGGGTCCTGGGATTGAGTCCCGCATCGGGCTCTCTGCTCAGCAGGGAGCCTGCTTCCCTTCCTCTCTCTCTGCCTGCCTCTCTGCTTACTTGTGATCTCTCTCTGTCAAATGAATAAATAAAATCTTTAAAAATAAATAAATAAATAAATAAATAAAGTTTTTATGTATTTCTTTGACAGAGAGAGCGCGGACACACAAGCAGGGGGAGTGGCAGGCAGAGGGAGAAGTAGGCTCCGCAGGGAGCCTGATGATGATGATGATGATGATGATGATGGTGATGCAGTACTCCATCCCAGTACTCTGGGATCATGACCTGAGCTGAAGGCAAATACTTAACCAACATTAAGTTGAGGTACCCAGGTGTCTTTTAAGGACCAAATTTCATTTTCCCTCATAAAAATGAACAGCTTAAGGCAGTGTAAAAAAAAATAATTTGTAAATGTGTGATTCATGGGAGAATGATTTAATACATAATATGGTACTTAGAACATGATTATTTTAGGGAACCATTAAAAATGATAGTTGTAAAGACTGGATAGACATGAAAAAATATTTGCTATCACTTTAAGAGGAAAATGATTTTTCATTGTATAGTTTTCTTTTTAGAGTGTTCAACTTTGCTGGTTACTCATAAAGAAGGGGAAAGGAAAAAGGACATCTTGTTAGCCAGTCGTAACAGCTAAGTCAACTCCTATGGTCAGGTGACTGACAGAAGTCACAGTTGTGCAATTTTATGTCCAAGTATTTGACAAATGTAAAAGTGTAATACAACAAAATATACAAATTAATAATTGCAGGTAATCATGTATACACACATAAATATGTGTGCCATGCCATATTGAAAACAGCAGTGGGATTATTGTTTCTTGAGTAGAACAAGCTTGAACAAGGCAGGTTAGCCATTCCGTATATCTGAGGAACCAGGTCACCGGATGCAGTCAGTGTGCATAGGATTATTTCCTGTAATCTCAAGGGTGCCCGTTGTAGATTTGATTCTTCAGCAAGGTCAGAGATATTCAAGAGCTGAAGTTAATGGTTTGAGGGTTAGGCACAGTGTATCTTCTTTTATTTTTGCTTTTTATTTATAAGGAGTTTGTGGCCAAATGCTCTTTCTGTGGACTCTCCTTAGTCCTGACTTCCAGGGTTTCCAAGTTTGCTGGAGTATTAAAGGGCCTAAGTGTTGAGTTATGACTTTTTTTTTAAAGTACATAAGGGTAGTGTGAAATTAGATGATAAAAGGGGATTGGAGCCCTTCCTAGTTTTGTCTGTGAGAATACTACTTTTAAATTAGTTTTGTAATTAGATAGATATCAAGTTAGTTTATCCATCTGTTTTTTTTTTTTTAACAATTTGAGGGCGCCTGGGTGGCTCAGTGGGTTAAGCCGCTGCCTTCGGCTCAGGTCATGATCTCAGGGTCCTGGGATCGAGTCCCGCATCGGGCTCTCTGCTCAGCAGGGAGCCTGCTTCCCTCTCTCTCTCTCTGCCTGCCTCTCTGCCTACTTGTGATCTCTGTCTGTCAAATAAATAAATAAATAAAATCTTTAAAAAAAAAAAAAAACAATTTGAGGAAATTGTTGATAGTGTAGAGTTGTATAATGTTTTATTTTAAATACATATTTAATGCTTTTCAAACTTTAAACCTTTCAGACTTCCAAATTAATACCTGTTTGTTTTAATAAGTGGACAATATGAAGATATGTAAGGATTTAAAAACTTCAAAAAATTTGATAACCTTACATCTATCCCTGTCTCATTTCCTGAGGTAACTAACCGCCAACATGGCGTGTATCTTTCTACGCCTTTCTTATTCCTATTTGTAAGAAATATACAAGCATATATACATATATATATATTTTAAAGATTTTTATTTAGTTATTTGACAGAGATCACAAGTAGGCAGAGAGGCAGGCAGGCAGGCAGGGGTGGGGCGGAGGGGTGGGGAAGCAGGCTCCCCGCTGAGCAGAGAGCCCCATGTGTGGTTTGATCCCAGGAACCTGGGATCATGACCCCAGTGGAAGGCAGAGGCTTAACCTAATGAGCCATCCAGCACCTCTACATATATATTTTTGTTTCCTTTTTAAAATAACAGGTTTTTTTTTTAGGTAATTCACATACTATACAATTTATCCACTTAAAGTTTACATTGCAGTGGTTTTTAGTATATTCAGAGTTGTTCAACCATCAGTGTAATCAGTTCTAGAACATTATCACCCCAAAAGAAACACCTTACCCATTAGCAGTTACTCTGCTTTTCCCCCCCAATCTCTCTAGTCTTAGGCGCCTGCTAATCTGCTTTTTCTCTTCATAGAATTACTTTTCTGATATTTTATATAAAAGGAATTATTCACTATAATTGTCTTTTATGGGTGGTTTCTTTCACTTAATATAATGTTTTTGAAGTTTATTCAAGTTTTAGCTTTCATCAGTACTTTTATCCCTTTTATGGCTGAATGAGATTACATTGTTTGGATATACCATACTTTGTTTTCTGTTCATCTGTTAATAGACGTTTGGGTTGTTTCAGCTTTTGAGTTATTATGAATAATGCTGCTAAGAACATTCATGTACAATTTTTTTAAAAAATTGAAGCAGAACTCATAAAACATACAATTAACCATTTTAAATTAAAATTCAGTGACATTTAGTATATTTAAAATGGTTGTACAATCACCACCTCTCTAAAGTTTTCAGACTTTTTCATCATCCTAGAACACCTCATAATTATTAAGTAATCACTCCTTCTTCCTTTATCTCCTGGTAACCATGAATCTGATTTCTGGCTTTTCCAATTTTGGATATATTATATCATGTAAAAAGAATCATGCAGGGGGCGCCTGGGTGGCTCAGTGGGTTGAGCCTCTGCCTTCGGCTCAGGTCATGATCTCAGGGTCCTGGGATCAAGTCCCACATCGGGCTCCCTGCTCGGCAGGGAGCCTGCTTCCTCCTCTCTCTCTGCCTGCCTCTCTGCCTACTTGTGATCTCTGTCTGTCAAATAAATAAATAAAATCTTAAAAAAAAAAAGAATAATGCAGTATGTAGTCCTTTGTGACTGGTTGCTTTCATTTAGTATAATGTTTTCAACCTTTTTGCATGTTGTAGCATTTATCAGTAGTTCATTCTTTTTTTTTTTTAAATATATTTAATTTATTTATTAGAGAGAGAGAGAGAAAGCATGAGAGGTGGGAGGGGCAAAGGGAGAGGGAGAAGAAGCAGGGTCCTGGCTGAGCAGGGAGCCCTATATGGGGCTGGGTCCCAGGACCCTGAGATCATGACCCAAGCTGAAGGCAAACACCCAACCAACTGAGCCACCCAGGTGCCCCTCAGTATTTCATTCTTTTTTATGGCTGAATAATATTCTGTATAGATACATCACATTTTATTTATCTATTTATTAGTTCATGGACATTTGGGTTGGATACTATGAATATTGCTTGATATTATGAGTAATGTTACAAACGTTTGTATACATGTTTTGGTGTGGGCATGTGTTTTCATTTTTCCTGGATATATACCTGAGAGTGGAATTGTTCCTAGGAGCCAAATGGTAGCTCTGTATATAATGTTTTGAGGAACTGTGAACTGTTGTTACAGTATCTGTACCATTGTACATTTCCAACCAGCGGTGAATATTGATTCCAATTTTTTCCATATCCAAGCCAGTAAGGTATTTTTTTTATTTTACCCATCCCATTGGGTATGAAATGGTATCTCATTTGCGAATACTAATTTTGATTTACATTTTTGTTTTGTTTTCACATACATTTCCCTAATAACTAATGATGTTGAACATCTTTCATGTGTTTGTTGGTCATTTGTATATCTTCTTTGGAAAAGCATCTATTCAAATTCTTTGCACATTTTATTTGACAGAGATCACAAGTAGGTAGAGAGGCAGGCAGAGAGAGAAGGGGGGAAGCAAGCTCCCTGCTGAGCAGAGAGCCCGATGTGGGGCTCCATCCCAGGACTCTGGGATTATGACCCGAGCCGAAGGCAGAGGCTTTAACCCACTGAGCCACCCAGGCGCCCCTCTTAGCACATTTTTAATCAGGTTATTTTTATTAAGTTACAGAGGTTTTTTATATATTCTAGATACAAAACCCATGTATATGCTTTGCAAATATTTTCTCCCATTCTCTGGTTATATTTTCACTTCCTTAATCGTGTCCTTTGACAAGAAAATTTAAGTGTGAAGTTCAATTTATTTTTCTTTTGTTGTTTGTGTTTACGTGTTTTATATAAGAAAACATCACCTAATTTATTTATTTATTTTTTTTTTTTTAAAGATTTTATTTATTTATTTGACAGAGAGAAATCACAAGTAGATGGAGAGGCAGGCAGAGAGAGAGAGAGGGAAGCAGGCTCCCTGCTGAGCAGAGAGCCCGATGCGGGCCTCGATCCCAGGACCCTGAGATCATGACCTGAGCCGAAGGCAGCGGCCCAACCCACTGAGCCACCCAGGCGCCCACATCACCTAATTTAAAGTCATAAAGATTTACGTCTGTGTTTTCTAAGACTTTTCATAGTGTGAGCTCTTACAGTTAGGTCTTAGATCTATTTTGAGTTATGAGATTTTTTGTTTGATTTTACAAAACAATCACATGAAGTGTATTATATATTTTACTTGATAATACATCCTGGATATCTTTTCTGGTCATTAATATCTTTTGTATTTTAAAAGTCTATGAATAAAAAAAGTCTATGAGTAAAAGAAGGTGTTGCTTTTCTCATTTGTAAACTTCCCATTCTGGAGCATTGATATCTTTGAGTCTACCTGCAGTCACCTTTGCCAGCTGTGTATTGATCCAGACTCTGTTCCAAACCAAACTTTAGACCACTTGCTTTCAGGCTGTACTTTGATTTCCGTTTTAATGTATCCATCCATTTTGAGCTAAACTAAAACATCGGTTTTGTATAGTTAAATGCTACTGGGGAGGTGTAATCTAAGACATATTTGGCCTTTCATATAAACCATTCATATTATGACTATCACTCTGATTATTTCAAGGGAATATTTTTGCTGCTTTGTGTTAGATGATCAACAAGTGCCAAAACTGAGATGATACAGTTATTAGAATCACCTGACAAGGATTTTAAAACTGCCGTCATAAAAATGCTCCAGTCAACAATTATAAATGCACTTGAAATAAATGAATAGCTAGAAAATCTCAGGAAAGAAATAGAAAATCTAAAGAAGAACCAAGTGGAAATTTTTTTTTTTTTTAAGATTTTATTTATTTATTTGTCAGAGAGAGAGAGGGAGAGAGAGCGAGTACAGGCGGACAGAATGGTAGGCAGAGGGAGAAGCAGGCTCCCTGCTGAGCAAGGAGCCCGATGCGGGACTCGATCCCAGGACGCTGAGATCATGACCTGAGCCGAAGGCAGCTGCTTAACCAACTGAGCCACCCAGGTGTCCCACAAGTGGAAATTTTAGAAATAAAAAATATAATCACCAAAAAACCCTCAATGAATTATCCCAGTGGCAGAATGAAGAGAGCGAAGGTTCAGTGAACTTGAAGATAGGATAATAGAAACTGTGCTGTTTCAATAAGAGAAAATAGACTGAAAAAAGTAAAGAGAATCTCAGAGACCTGTGGGATTACTGGAAAAGATCTGATACTCATGTCATCAGAATTTCAGAGGGGAAAAAGAGGATGGGGATGAAAAAGTATTCAAAGAAACAATGGCTTGAAAGCTTTTCAAATTGGCAAAAAGCATAAATCTACAAATTTAAGAAGCTGAGCATAATAAAAGAAGTCCACACCGAGAAACGTCATAATTAAACGTTGGTAAATTAAAGACAAAAATCTTGAAAGCAGCAGAAGAGAAATATACAGAGTAAAAACAGTTTAAATGACAGTGAATTTCTCATTAGAAACCATGGAGACCAGAAGGAAGTGGTACAACACTTTTCAAATGCAGGAAGAAAAAGACAGTCAACTCAAAATTCTATATTCAGTGAAAATATCTTTGAAGAATGAACATGTTCTTAGATGAAGAAAGTTCTTCAAGCAGTAAGGAAATGATAAAAGAAGAAATCTAGGAACATCAGGAAGAAAGAACAATGGAAAGAGAAAAATGTGGATAAATAAAATAGGCTTCTTGAGTTTCTAAAGTATGTTCAATATTTGGAATCTTGTTCTATGTGGTTCTTATCTTTTTTTTTTTAAAGATTTTATTTATTTATTTGACAGAGAGGGATCATAAGTAGGCAGAGGGAGAGAGAGATGAGGAAGCAAGCTCCCTTCTGCGCAGAGAGCCCGATGCAGGGTTCGATCCGAGTACCCTGAGATCATGACCTGAGTGGAAGGCAGAGGCTTAACCTTAACCCACTGAGCCACCCAGGTGCCCCTGGTTCTTATCTTTGTAGTGGAAATATTTAAGATCATTGTAATAGAAGTAGAGGAATGAATGGTAAGGTGACTTAAAGGCAATATAACAGCTTCTATACTTCACTTGAACTGGTAAGATGTTGACAACCTTAGACTGTGATGTTATATGTGTAAAATGTAATACTAAGGGATACTGCTAAAATCTGTACAAAGTGATACATTAAAATATGCTACAAATAAAAATGGAGTTAAAAAAAAAAAAGTTTAGTAACCCACAGGAAGTCAAGAAAATAGAAAAAAAACCTGAGAACAAACAGAAAACAAAAAATGACAGACTTAAGCCCTAACAGTTTAAGAATTACATTAGATGTAAATGATCAAGGTACATAAGAGTTTGGCAGAATGGATATAAAAACATAGCTCTATATTAATACATAGAACAGTTTGGTTGGACCTCAGGGTCATTATGCTGAGTGGAAAAAGGCCATCTTGAAAGACCACTTTCTTTTATTTTTATTTATTTTTTAAAGCTTTTAAAAAAATTCGATAGGGAAAGACAGCAAGAGAGGGAACACAAGCATGGGGGGTAGGAGCTGCAGAAGCAGACTTCCTGCTGAGCAGGGAGCCTGATGTGGGACTCGATCCCAGGATCCCAGTATCATGACCTGAGCTGAAGGCAGATGCTAAACAAATGCGCCACCCAGGTGCCCCAATTTCCTGGTTTTGATATTGTAATATCATTGTGTATGATTATATAAGATTTCTGTAAGATTTAACTGTTGGGGGAAACTGGGTGAAGAGTACCTTGGATCCCTCTATTATCATTGCAACTCTCTGTAAATCTATAATTATTTCAAAGTTAAAGTCCTATAATAAACATTGTGTTCAATATTGAAACGTTAAAAAATAATTATTTATGTGTATACACACACACTCACAAACACATAAAGGAATCACTTAGCCATAAAAAGGATGAGATGTTACCATTTGCAACAACATAGGTAGACCTAAAGGGTATTGTGCTGAGCGAAATAAGTAAGAGAAAGACAGATACAATACGATTTTACTTGTAAATGGAATCTAAAAAATAAATGAATAGACAAAACACAGAAATAAACTCGTAAATACCATTATGTGAGGGGGTTGGGATGGTGGGGGAGATGGGCAAAATGGGTGAAGAGTAGATGGAAGATAGAGGCTTCCAGTTATGGAATGAATAAATTATAGGAATGAAGGAAAGATAAAGCATAGGGAATATAGTCAATGGTATTGTAATAGAACTGTATGATGACAGATGGTAACTACACTTGTGGACATGAGAACTTGTTGAATCATTTTGTACACCTGAAACTAATGTAACTATGTATGCATTATACTTCAATAAAGAAATTGACGTTCAAGGTGTTAATATTTTAAAAACTCTGCTTGGGACACCTGGGTGGCTCAGTCAGTTGGGCATCTCCCTTTAGCCCAGGTCATGATCCCAGCATCCTGGGATCAAGTTCTGCATCAGGCTCCTTGCTCAACAGAGAGCCTGCTTCTCTCTCTGCCTCTGACAGCCGCTCCCCCTGTTTGTGCATACACTCCCTCTCTCTGTGTCAAATAAATAAAATCTTAATAAAAATAAATAAAATCTTAAAAAAAAAATCCCGCTTAAAATCAAACAGTTCAAGGGTGCCAGCTTTTATTACTTTCAGTAGTTTATTAGAAGTCCTAACCTCTGCCATAAGATCAGAAAAAGAATGGAAAATTTTAGGTTTGGAAAGAAAGAAAAAAATGATAGATGGTGTGATTTTCTGTAAAGGAAACTAGAGAATCTAGGCCTAAAAGAAGAATGTAACAGAGTTATTGGATTTAAGGTAGTTTTCAAAAGTTAACTACATTTCGGGGCACCTGGGTGGCTCAGTGGGTTCAGCCTCTGCCTTTGGCTCAGGTCATGATTTCAGAGTCCTGGGATCGAGCCTCTATCGGGCTCTCTGCTCAACAGGCAGCCTTCTTCCTCCTCTCTCTCTTGCCTCCCTACTTGTGATCTCTCTTTCTGTGTCAAATAAATAAAATCTTAAAAAAAAAAAAGTTAACCACACTTCTATGTAGTACAAATATGAGTGGCAATAGCAAAAAAAGAGTTCTGTAGTGAGTTCTAGCCAAAGATGTATGGGGCCAAATTAAATTAATTAAACTAAGACATTAGAGAAGGGTTAAATAAATAGACATGCTGTTTTCAAGTATATGAAACCTAAAAATTTTTGTTCTACCTGCCGGCGGAAACCTAAATATTTTTAAAATGTAAAGTTTGCTTATTTGATTTATAGATGTTAAATGCAGTTTTGATCAATCTTAACACTGATTTTGGGAACTTGCCATTTGATTATAAAATTTATAAAGGTTTGGTTATCATCTGAAAACTTGTTTATGTCATAGCAACATTAAGAAATTAATGGGGAAAAACCTTATGTTAAGAGATGCAAAAAAAGGAGTAAGCAAAACACTAAAGAACTAGGCAGGAGTCTCTTGCCTTAGCTGGGATCAAGATTTTAAAAATAACATTATAGTTATATAAAGAAAAGTATGTGATACTTAAATATACATGTATATTATGACAAGTAAAGAAAAGTAAAAAATAGGACATAGGTCAACTTTAATATAGTATTCTAAGATTTAAAATAATGATAGCTGAAGCAATCTTTGTTACTCTCTAAGTATAAGTATCCAAATTCCAAAATAAATCAGTAAAACTAGGTCACCAGCACTTCTGAGGATCTTATTTTTCAAGTAACTCCAGTGCAATTTGACTTTTCAAGTGAATTTTTGTGCTGTTGCTTTTATTAAAATATGCATGTCATGAAAACATTTTACTTTATAAAAATAGGAGTTAATTTAAAAATGGGAACTGAAATGAATGCTTTCTTACATTTCACTGTCCTTTCACATCAATTCTTCTATCTCCCTCTCTCCCCATTTACACAGAAACTCAATATGCAAGAACTTTTATTTTCCAGAACAGACATAATATTCACCTTCTATCTGAAAACCCTGAGGGCTAAGATAATACTTTTTTTTTTTTTTTTTTTACATCTAAGGGCCCACAGATGAGCCGTGTCAGAACCAGGTCTAGAATCTAGGTCTGGTTCCTTGTCCTGTGCTTTTCCCAAATAACTGCAATGGTTTTCTAGCATTAGCTGCTGCTGTTTTAGTTCCACTTCTGCAGAATTAATGTAACATTTCAAGAGTTATCATTGAAATGTTGGCAGACACTCAGATTTTAGGTGCTGTATCTTTATGACAAATACTTAGAAAAACATGTTTCTGTGATTTTCTCAAGGGCCTATGTTTATTATTCCTACTGCTAGAGTAGACCCTGAGTTAGAAATGATTCCATCCAATTCCAAAGAGATAACCTGCAGACACCATGGGCAAACACCACGTCATTAGCCCATTTTAATAGAGCAAATAGACCTAAGACTAGTCAGTAAAGTAGGCTTTTGCAAATATAAACTAGGAAAATCTAATGAGAATGACAACATTGGTAACTTTAGCAAAAAACAATTTTATTAGGAGATGATCTTAAGCTGCATGAATTTACCATTGATATGTACATTGTTTTGTGGATACATGTGCATTTTTCTGGAGAGCAGATCTGTAGCTTTTGTTGAATTATCAAAGGAGTCTAATTTTTAAAAGGTTAAGAATTTATGGTAATACACAATGGGAGGGAAGGCATGTTGGCACAGTTTTGAGGAGGAGCAAGTAATAATAAAAGAGGAAGAGAGGGACTATACCTAGAAAAAGCTGAAACGTGAACAAAATGTGTCTACTTCTACTTTCTGGTATCCTTATGCTGTCTTTCCAAAGGGGATTTAGAAAACTTTCCTTTTTTTTTTATTCTTCTTATTTTTTTTAAGATATATTTTTAAATAGGAAAAGCTCTGGATTTAAGATATTATAATAACTCCTTTGTTTTAGCTCCGTGTTTAACTAGCCCCAAATACCTGTACCCAAACTCTTGGAGATTTTGTGGGGCTAGTGGACTTTGCCTGCCTTTGGAATGTTGGGATTAGGTGATGTTACCTTCATGACAACGTAGAAAAAGATGCTCCAGTGATTTTTTTCCCCATGCCTTTTTAATGCTGTTTCTTATGTCTCTTTTCTTATCTATATTTTACCCATTAGAAGACTTTGATTGCTATCCCACCCTCCTCATTGATCTTTTCTTTGTGGCACATTTCACCCAAACACTGGTTTTTGATTTGTAGACTCATAGTGAATTTTATGATTGGATCTTTCCTCTTTGTGCTTGCATTTTTTTTTTCTTTTCTTTCCCAACTTCCTTAGCGTAGAGACTAGTTTTTTATTTTTTCTTTTCCTTCTGATGCTGCTTTGGCATTCTGGTGAAATGTGAAGAACTAAATTTTTAGTCAGAAGACATAAATCCTTTATCAAGCTCCATTACTTACTATCCATATGATGTTGCCAACAGATTCTTAATCTGACCCTTCCATAGAAGCTCTGTGAGCTTGACTTTTGCTAATCTGTAAAATGGAGATAAAAAGGAAAATTAGCATAAGCTCCAAACATCTCTTAACAGGAAAGGTCCATTGGGGTGCTCTTACTTGCTGGAAATTTACTGTTGTCCTTTAGAACTCTTCTCTGCAGCTTTCTCTAACCAACCCTGCATCTTTGTTTCACTCCCTCAAAATTGAAGTTGGGAGTATTGATTACTGCATCTATGTCAGCTGCCTTTGGCTTCTGTAGTGTGTTTTAGGTCCTGTCTCCCATCTCTCTCAGGATTACTTCAGAAGGAGAGTGTTTTGATACTAAGGAACCCAGAAGACAAATAGCTACCTCATACATTTAATTGTTTTTAGGCAGTTTTTTCCTTGCTTAACACCATTGTTTTAATTTGTAATTCCCTAGTGACATATGATATTGAACATCTCTTCATGGGGTTACTTGCTATCTTGTATATCTTCTTCAGTGAAGTGTCTGTTAATGTCTTTTGTTCATTTTTAAATCAAGTAGTGCGGGCTCAGTCGTTTAAAGCCTCTATCTTTGGCTTGGATCATGATCCCAGGGTCCCTGGGGTCGAGCCCTACATTGGGTTCTCTGCTCAGCAGGAAGCCTGCTTCCTTCCTTCTCTCTCTCTCTCTCTCTCTTTCTCTCTCTCTCTCTCCCTACTCCTGATCTCTGTCAAATAAATAAATAAAATCTTAAAAAAAAATAAATCAAGTTGTGTGTTTTCTTACTGTTGAGTTTTAGTAGTTCTTCGTGTATTTTGGATAACAGTCCTATATGAGATGTGTCTTTTGCAAATACTTTTTCCCATTCTGTGGCTTATCTTCTCATTCTTTTTGTCATGGCCTTTCACAGAGCTGTTTTTAATTTACTGAAGTCCAGCTAATCAATTACTTCTTTTGTGAATTGTGCCTTCGTGTTGTGTTTGAAAAAGTCCTAATCATACCCAAGGTCATCTGCATTTTCTCTTATGTTATCTTCTAGGAATTTCATGATTTTGTTTTACATTTAGGCCTGTGATCCATTTTGAGTTAATTTTTGTGAAAGTCTGTCTCTAGATTTTTTTTCCCCACCATGTACACATCCATTAGTCAGCATCATTTGTTGAAAAGGCTATTGTTGCTCCATTGTATTGCCTTTGTTCCTTTGTCGAAGATTAGTTGACTGGGGCTCCTGGTTGGCTCAGTTGGTGGATGGAGCCAGGTATCTCTCGGCGTTGTAAGTTTGACACCCATATTGGATGTAGAGGTTGCTGAAAGATAAAATCTTTAAAAAAAAATTAGGTGGCTATATTTATGTGGGTCTGTTTCTTGCTTTTCTGTTCTATTTGATCTATTCGTCTGTTTTTTTCACTAAAACCATACTAGCTTTTATTAGCTTTATAGTAAGTCTCCAAAGTTGGGTAAAATTGGTCTGGAACTTCAGCATAGAGTTGGCTGTTGTGGGTGTTATGCTTTTCCATATAAACTTTACAATCAGTTTGTCCATATCCACAAGATAGCTTGCTGGGATTTTTTTTTTTTTTTTTTTAATAGCCTTTTACTTTATTTTGAAAGTAGCAAGCCAATGAAGGAATAAGTGACATTTTAAAGGTTAGCAGACTATGATGGTCAGAATTCTGTTTAATTATATCATTACATTTACATAAAATTACCATTACATGATAATACAAATATAAGTGACTCATATAATATTATAGTGCTAACAATATTAAATAACTCATGGATAAAAACCATCAATTTAGATGTTCAAAATCTTAGTCATGCAGGGTTGTAGTGTAAAGTAGTATTTTTGAACTGCTTTTTTTAAGTGATGCAGGAAATTTTAATATTAACTTGCTGGGATTTTGATTAGGATTGTTTTGAATCTCTAGGTCAAGCTGGAAAGAACTGACATCTTGATAATATTGAGTCTTCCTATCCATGAGGATGGATTATTTCTCTAATTACTTCTTTTATATCTTTCATCAGAGTTTTGTAGTATTCCTCGTCTAGATCTTGTACATATTTTTTAGGTTTATACATAAGTATTTAATTCTTTCATGCTAATGTAATTGTTAAGTGTGTTTAAAAATTTTTTTTTTTGTTTTTAAGTAAGCTCTACACCCAGTGTGGGGGTGAAACTCATGACCCCTAGACCAACAGTCACATGGTCACCAATTAAGCCAGCCCAGTGCCTTCCTTTCTATGGTTTTAAATGTGGGTTCTTGATTTCTTAATATTGAGTTTTGAGATTTCTTCTTATAGTCCTTTATCAGTCTTACCAAAAATGTTTTGCAAATATTTCCTCCTAAACTTGCCTTTTTTTTTTTTTAAAGGTTTTATTCATTTACTTAGCATGTGTGTGAGCCAGGGGAGGGGGAGAAGGAGAGAAAGAATCCTAAGCAGACTCCCAAGCAGACTCCATGATGACTGTGGAGCTGGACACAGGGCTTGATCCCATGACCCTGAGATTGTGACCTGAGCCGAAATCAAGACTCAGAAGCTTAACTGCTTGAGCTACCCAGGTGCCCCAGACTTGCCTTTTTAATAGTGTCTTGAGGGAATGCATGTTTTAAATTCTCAGTCTAGTTTATCCATATTTTTCTTTTAAAGTTCATAATTTTTTATTCAATTTAAGAAATCTTGGCCTAGCCCAAGATCACTATGATTTTCCTTTTTCTCCTAGATATTTTATAGTTTTAGCTCATATTTAGTTCTGTTCATGATCCATTTCAAGTTTTACATGTGTATGAAGTAAAGATAATGTGTTATAGTTATATATCTTATATATATTTCAGTTTTTTAAAAATTTTTTAAATTTTTAATTTTTTAAAAATATATTTCAATTTTATTTCATTGGTCTATGTCTATTTTTGCCAGTGCTATGGTATCTTGATTACTGTAGCTTTATAGTAAGTCTTAGATTAAATGAAACTATTAAAGAATAATTGAATAATTGGGAAGAGGGATTGGTGTGAGACTGCAAGGGACAATCCAGTGGGAGATATACTTTGATTCAGTAAAATAGATTTTAGCATTAAGTGTTAATGCTAAAATTTCCTGAAATCTCCTAAAAATGGTGAGGGTCTTATAAGAAGGTACTGGATTACCCATTCTCTTGGATGTGTTAGGAAGAGCTTGGATGTCAGCTTAGGAGAAGCTTTCAGTTGTCTTGGGATTTCTTTTTATTCTCCCCCTATCCCTGCAAACTCTGTCCTACTCTTCATTAATGGGAAAATGTTTCATGTTTACTGGAATTTAGCAGTTCTCCTGCATGTTTGTTGTCTTTGACCTTTCCTAGAAGCTGGCATGCTGCAGTCCTAGTGAGGGTTTTTTTCTTTTGCAGTCCTGCACTGAGGTTTAGTAAATAGCTTCTTGTGATCATTTAGATAGGAGCGTCTCTTGTTAACTTGTTTATTCCCAGCAAGAAATTACTTCTCCTGGGGAACCTGGGTGGCTCAGTGGGTTAAAACCTCTGCCTTCAGCTCGGGTCATGATCCCAGGGTCCTGGGATCGAGCCCCATGTCGGGCTCTCTGCTCCGCAGGGAGCCTGCTTCCTCCTCTCTCTCTGCCTGCCTCTCTGCCTACTTGTGATCTCTCTCCCTCTGTCAAATAAATAAATAAAATCTAAAAAAAAAAAAAAGAAATTACTTCTCCCCATTGTTTAAAATCTGTTGTTTAAATCTGCCTGTTGAGCTTGTCTTTTGGCATGAATGAAATGGAGGGAGTTTTTATGATGGGCTTTAAATGAGAAACTTATATAACTTAAACCTTAGATATGTGACATGAAACTGGTTGCCTGCCATAGGAGTAATTTAGTTTCCTCTACCTCGTTGTCAAAGGCTGTAAGAGATTTCTGTGTTGAGGAAGAGATTGGATGATTTGTAAAGGCCCTTTTAACTCACTGCCTTCAAGCTTTGCTCAGATGTCCCAGAATCTTTCTCTTAGACTTAGACTTACAAATCTAGTTCTAACTCTACCACTGTTATATAGTAGATGCTTAAGAAATGTTGGTTTAGTTAATGAATTTGCAAAAATTCTTCATGGTGTCCTCTTTTTTTCTCTTACAGTTAAAAGAGCCAAATTCCAGGGCTCACCAGGTAAGGCCAACCTTTAATTCTTATGTCTTTTCCCTTCATGCTTGCTGTGATTTAAAATAAATCTTTAAAAAAAAAAATCAGCCTTTTAAACAGTCATTAATTTCATTTAACTCACTGATTAAATTCACAAAATTTATTAAATTATTCTAAATCAATATGGGGAGATGTTGGATAAGGGGTACAAAGTTTCAGTAATGCAAGATGAATAATTTCCGGAGAATTAACATACATGTTCATAATTAATGATTACTGTATTCTTGAAATTTGCTAAGAGACTAGATCTCAAGATTTTGTTGTGTACATATACAAACTTGAAAAGAAAATGGTAATTATGTGAGTTGTGATGAATACATTACTATATTAATTAGCTGATTATGGTGGTTATTTCATAGTGTGTTTCAGATCAAGTTGTACACCCTAAATATAAACAATTTTAAGCTGTCAGAGTACCTGACAACAACGACTGTGGCTCAGTTGTTAAGCGCCTGCCTCGGCTCAGGTCAGGATCCCAGGGTCCTGGAATCAAGCCCTGTATTGGGCTCCCTGCTTGGTGGGAAGACTGCTTCTCCCTCTCCCTCTGCTTATGTTCCCTCTCTTGCTGTGTCTTTCTCTGTGAAATAAATACACAAAATCTATAAAAACAAAACAAAACAATTTTAAGTTGTCAATTATACCTCAGCAAAGCTAGAAAAAAAATCAATGCTGTTGTAAAACGTTAAAGAAACCGAAGATGGCAGAGAAGTAGCAGGCTGAGACTACTTCAGGTAGCAGGAGATCAGCTAGATAGCTTATCTAAAGATTGCAAACACCTACAAATCCAACGGGAGATAGAAGAGAAGAATAACAGGAATTCTAGAAGCAGAAAATCAACCACTTTCTGAAAGGTTTGACTGGTAGAGAGGTGAATCCAAAGCAACCGGAAGATAGACTGTGGTGGGGAGGGTCCAGCTCCCTGCAAGCGGCGGAGCAATGGAGCACAAAATCGGGACTTTTAAAAGTCTGTTCCGCTGAGGCACATTGCTCCAGAGGCTAAAACGGGGTGAAGCTCATGCAGGGTCAGTGTGGCCTCAGGCCCTGTAGGGTCACAGAAAGATCAGGGGTGTCTGAATGTCGCAGAACTTGCAGGTATTAGAACGGGGAAGCCAGCTACAGAGACAGAGCCGAGGAGTGAGCTCACAGCTCGGGGGTTACCTTGAACGGGTCGCAGGCTCGGTGAGCTCGGAGCGCTGCCAAAGGCCAGGGAGATGGGAGTAAATGGGCGCTGTTCTCTGAGGGAGCACTGAGGAGTGGGGCCCCGAACTCTCAGCTCCACCAGGAGGCCACCATTTCCATTCCCGTCTTCCGGAACTCTAAGGAAAGCATTCAGGGAACAAAAGTTCTTGAATGCGAACCCGAGCAGATTACTCAGCCCAGCTCCTGGTAAGGGCGGTGCAATTCTGCCTGGGGCAAAGACACTTGAGAATCACTACAACAGGCCCCTCCCCCAGAAGATCAACAGGAAATCCAGCCAGGACCAAGTTCACCTACCAATAGTGAGGTTTCAATACAAAGGAGAGCAGCAGAATTCCAGAGGAGGAGAAACCAAAGCATGGAACTCATGGCTTTCTCCCCATGATTCTTTAGTCTTGTAGTTAATTAATACTTTTTCTTTTTAAATTTTTTTCTCTCTTCTTTTGCTAAATTTTTAAAACTTTTACCCTTTTTAAAATGTTTTTTAACTAGTTTATCTAATATATATATTTTTTCTTTTTTCTATTTCTTTATTTGTTTTCTTTTTAATTGTTTCTTTTTTTTTTCTTTTTTCTTTCTGAACCTCTTTTTATCCCTTTTCTCTCCCCTCACGATTTGGGATCTCTTCTGATTTGGTTAAAGCATATTTTCCTGGGGTCTTTGCCACCCTTTTAGTATTTTACTTGCTCCTTCATCTACTCTTATCTGGACAAAATGACAAGGTGGAAAAATTCACCACAAAAAAAAGAACAAGAGGCAGTACCGAAGGCTAGGGACCTAATCAATATAGACATTGATAATATGTCATATCTAGAGTTCAGAATGACGATTCTCAAGGTTCTAGCCGGGCTCGAAAAAGGCATGGAAGATATTAGAGAAACCCTCTCGGGAGATATAAAAGCCCTTTCTGGAGAAATAAAAGAACTAAAATCTAACCAAGGTGAAATCAAAAAAGCTATTAATGAGGTGCAATCAAAAATGGAGGCTCTAACTGCTAGGATAAATGAGGCAAAAGAAAGAATTAGTGATATAGAAGACCAAATGACAGAGAATAAAGAAGCTGAGCAAAAGAGGGACAAATAGCTACTGGACCATGAGGGCAAATTCGAGAGATAAGTGACACCATAAGACAAAACAATATTAGAATAATTGGGATTCCAGAAGAAGAAGAAAGAGAGAGGGGAACAGAAGGTATATTGGAGAGAATTATGGAGAGAATTTCCCCAATATGGCAAAGTGAAGAAGCATCAAAATCCAGGAGGTGCAGAGTACCCCCTTCAAAATCAATAAGAATAGGTCCACACCCCGTCACCTAATAGTAAAATTTAGAAGTCTTAGTGACAAAGAGAAAATCCTGAAAGCAGCCCGGGAAAAGAAGTCTGTAACATACAATGGTAAAAATATTAGATTGGCAGCAGACTTACCTACAGAGACCTGGCAGGCCAGAAAGAGCTGGCATGATATATTCAGAGCACTAAACGAGAAAAGCATGCAGCCAAGAATACTATATCCAACTAGGCTATCATTGAAAATAGAAGGAGAGATTAAAAGCTTCCAGGACAAACAAAAACTGAAAGAATTTGCAAACACCAAACCAGCTCTACAGGAAATATTGAAAGGGGTCCTCTAAGCAAAGAGAGAGCCTACAAGTGCTAGATCAGAAAGGAACAGAGACAATATACAGTAACAGTCACCTTACAGGCAATACAATGGCACTAAATTCATATCTCTCAATAGTTACCCTGAATGTTAATAGGCTAAATGCCCCAGTCAAAAGACACAGGGTATCAGAATGGATAAAAAAAAACAAAACCCATCTATATGTTGCCTACAAGAAACTCATTTTAAACCTGAAGACACCTCCAGATTTAAAGTGAGGGGGTGGAAAACAATTTACCATGCTAATGGACATCAGAAGAAAGCAGGAGTGGCAATTCTTATATCAGATCAATTAGATTTTAAGCCAAAGACTATAATAAGAGATGAAGAAGGACACTATATGATACTCAAAGGATCTGTTCAACAAGAAGATCTAACAATTTTAAATATCTATGCCCTTAACGTGGGAGCAGACAACTATATAAACCAATTAATAACAAAATCAAAGAAACACAATCAACAAAAATACAATAATAGTGGGGGACTTTAACACTCCCCTCACTTAAATGAATAGATCATCCAAGCCAAAGATCAACAAGGAAATAAAGGCCTTAAATGACACACTGGACCAGATAGACATCACAAATATATTCAGAACATTTCATCCCAAAGCAACAGAATACACATTCTTCTCTAGTGCACATGGAACATTCTCCAGAATAGATCACATCCTTGGTCCTAAATCAGGTCTCAACCGGTAAAAAAGATTGGGATCATTCCCTGCATATTTTCAGACCACAATGCTCTGAAGCTAGAACTCAATCACAAGAGGAAATTTGAAAAGAACACAAATACATGGAGACTAAACATCATCCTTCTAAAGAATGAATGGGTCAACCAGGAAATTAAAGAAGATTTGAAAAAATTCATGGAAACAAATGATAATGAAAACAAAATGGTTCAAAATCTGTGGGACACAACAAAGGCAGTCCTGAGAGGAAAATATATAGTGGTTCAAGCCTTTCTCAAGAAACAAGAAAGGTCTCAGGTACGCAACCTAACCCTACACCTAAAGGAGCTGGAGAAAGAACAAGAAAGAAACCCTAATCCCAGCAGGAGAAGAGAAATCATAAAGATCAGAGCAGAAGTCAATGAAATAGAAACCAAAAAAACAATAGAACAAATCAATGAAACTAAGAGCTGGTTCTCTGAAAGAATTAATAAGATTGATAAACCCCTGGCCAGACTTATCAAGAAGAAAAGAGAAAGGACCCAAATAAATAAAATCATGAATGAAAGAGGAGAGATCACAACTAACACCAAAGAAATGCAAACAATTATAAGAACATATTATGAGCAAAAATACGCCAGCAAATTTGACAATCTGGAAGAAATGGATGCATTCCTAGAGACATATAAACTACCACAACTGAACCAGGAAGAAATAGAAAGCCTGAACAGACCCATAACCAGTAAGGAGATTGAAACAGTCATCAAAAATCTCCAAACAAACAAAAGCCCAGGGCCAGATGGCTTCTCGGGGGAATTCTACCAAACATTTAAAGAAGAATTAATTCCTATTCTCCTGAAAATGTTCCAAAAAATAGAAATGGAAGGAAAACTTCCAAACTCATTTTATGAGGCCAGCATCACCTTGATCCCAAAACCAGACAAGGATCCCCCCCCAAAAAAAGAGAACTAGAGACCAATATCTTTGATGAACACAGATGCAAAAATTCTCACCAAAATACTAGCCAGTAGGATTCAACAGTACATTAAAAGGATTATTCACTACGACCAAGTGGGATTTATTCCAGGGCTGCAAGCTTGGTTCAACATCTGCAAATCAATCAATGTGATACAACACGTTAATAAAGAACAAGAACCATATGATACTCCCAATAGATGCTGAAAAAGCATTTGACAAAGTACAGCATCCCTTCCTGATCAAAACTCTTCAAAGTGTAGGGATAGAGGGCACATACCTCAATATTATCAAAGTCATTTATGAAAAACCCACTACAAATATCATTCTCAATGGAGAAAAACTGAAAGCTTTTCCACTAAGGTCAGGAACATGGCAGGGATGTCTGTTATCACCACTGCTATTCAACATAGAATTAGAAGCCCTAGCCTCCGCAATCAGACAACAAAAGGAAATTAAAGGCATCCAGATCAGCAAAGAAGAAGTCAAACTATCACTCTTCGCAGATGATATGATACTATAAGTGAAAACCCAAAAGAGTCCACTCCAAAACTGCTAGAAATTGTACAGGAATTCAGTAAAGTATCAGGATATAAAATGAATGCACAGAAATCTGTTGCATTTCTCTACACCAACAACAAGACAGAAGAAAGAGAAATTAATGCGTCAATCCCATTTATAATTGCACCCAAACCGATAAGATACCTAGGAATAAACCTAACCAAAGATGTTAAGAACCTATACTCAGAAACTATAAAGTACTCATGAAAGAAATCGAGGAAGACACAAAGAAATGGAAAAATGTTCCATGCTCCTGAATCGGAAGAATAAATATTGTGAAAATGTCTATGCTACCTAAAGCAATCTACACATTTAATGCAATTCCTATCAAAATACCATCCATTTTTTTCAAAGAAATGGAACAAATAATCCTAAAATTTATATGGAACCAGAAAAGACCTCGAATAGCCAAAGGAATATTGAAAAAGAAAGCCAAAGTTGATGGCATCACAATTCCGGACTTCAAGCTCTATTACAAAGCTGTCATCATGGTACTGGCACAAAAACAGACACATAGATCAATGGAAAAGAATAGAGAGCCCAGAAATAGACCCTGAACTCTATGGTCAACTAATCTTCAACAAAGTAGGAAAGAATGTCCAATGGAAAAAGGACAGCCTCTTCAATAAATCGTGTTGGGAAAACTGGATGGCCACATGCAGAAAAATGAAATTGGACCATTTCCTTACACCACACCCAAAAATAGACTCAAAATGGATGAAGGACCTCAATGTGAGAAAGGAATCCATCAAAATCCATGAGGAGAACACAGGCAGCAACCTCTTCTACCTCAGCCACAACAACATTTTCCTAGGAACATTGCCAAAGGCAAGGGAAGCAAGGGCAAAAATGAACTATTGGGATTTTATCAAGATCAAAAGCTTTTGCACAGCAAAGGAAACAGTTAACAAAACCAAAAGACAACTGACAGAATGGGAGAAGATATTTGCAAATGACATATCAGATAAAGGGCTAGTGTCCAAAATCTATAAAGAACCTAGCAAACTCAACACCCAAAGAACAAGTAATCCAATCAAGACACGGGCAGAAGACATGAACAGACATTTCTGCAAAGAAGACATCCAGGTGGCCAACAGACACATGAAAAAGTGCTCCATATCATTCGGCATCAGGGAAATACAAATCAAAACCACAATGAGATATCACCTCACACCAGTCAGAATGGCTAAAATTAACAAGTCAGGAAATGACAGACGCTGGCAAGGATGCGGAGAAAGGGGAACCCTCCTACACTGTTGGTGGGAATGTAAGCTGGTGCAACCACTCTGGAAAACAGCATGGAGATTCCTCAAAATGTTGAAAATAGAACTACCCTATGACCCAGCAATTGCATTACTGGGTATTTACCCTAAAGATACAAACATAGTGATCTGAAGGGGCACGTGCACCTGAATGTTTATAGCAGCAGTGTCTACAATAGCCAAACTACAGAAAGAACCTAGATGTCCATCAACAGATGAATGGATAAAGTAGATGTGGTATATATACATAATGGAATACTATGCAGCCATCAAAAGAAATGAAATCTTGCCATTTGCAACGACATGGATGGAACTAGAGGGTTTCATGCTTAGCGAAATAAGTCAATCAGAGAAAGACAACTATCATATGATCTCCCTGGTATGAGGAAGTGGAGACGCAACATGGGGGGTTAAGGGGGTAGGAGAAGAATAAATGAAACAAGATGGGATTGGGAGAGAGACAAACCATAAGTGACTCTTAATGTCATAAAACAAACTGAGGGTTGCTGGGGGGAAGGGGGCTTGGGAGAAGTGGGGTGGGTTATGGACACTGGGGAGGGTATGTGCTATGGTGAGTGCTGTGAAGTGTGTAAACCTGGCGATTCATAGACCTGTACCCCTGGGGATAAAAATGTATATTATATGTTTATAAAAAATAAATAAAAATGAAAAAAAATGTTAAACCTATCTAGTGAAAATTTAAAGTCCCCTTACCTCTTGGCCAACTCAATTCTACTTCTTCCCAGTAACTCTCTAGAGGTTTGTATATACCTTCTCAGATTTCTTCTTTGTATATGCACATATAAACAAATAGATTAACCTTGTTCAGTCTGCTTTTATTCCAATAACACATCACTTTTAGTGTGTGTATACATATATCTGGTTCTTCTTTTTTATTTTTATTTAATTATTTAGAGTTAACTTTGGATGCATCTGGGTGGCACTGTTGGTTAAGCTTCTGACTCTTGGTGGGCTCAGGTCGTGATCTCAGGATCATGGGACTGGGCCCCACATCAGGCTCCGTGCTCAGTGCAGTGGCTTGAGTTTTTCTCCCCCTCTCCTGCTGTTCCTCCCCGCTGTGCATGTATGTGCGTGCATGCTTTCTCTGTCTAAATAAATAAATGAGTAAATCTTAAAAAAAAAAAATTAACTTTGTGCCCATTGTGAGGTTCGAACTCATGACCCCGAGATCAGGAGTTTCATGCTCTACCAACTGAGCCAGGCAGGCACCCCTCTGGTTCTTTCTTTCTATTTAAAAAAAAAAATTTTTTTTTTTTTTAAAGAGTTTATTTATTTACTTGACAGAGATCACCAGTAGGCAGAGAGGCAGGCAGAGAGAGAGAGAGGGAACGGGCTCCCTGCTGAGCAGAGAGCCCGATGCCGATGCCAATGCAGGGCTCCAATGCTGGCTCAATCCCACGATCCTGAGATCATGACCTGGACCGAAGGCAGAGGCTTAACTCACTGTGCCACTCAGGCGCCCCCTTTCTTTTTAAGTGTACAGATTTTTTTTTTATAAATTTGTACCCTAGGATCTTGATTGATGAATATTTAGGTTACTTCCATTTTTTACTATTATAAGGAATACATGTTTTTGTGCATTTATTATTGTCTGCTTTTGTTAATGTATCTATACAGTGGAGTCTAGAAGTAGAGAATTGCTGGGACAAGGGTATGCATTTTTAAAAAATTTGGTAGCTGTTGCCACATTGCACTTCTGATAGTTTTGGGGAGATTATACTTAAATGAAAAGTATATGAGTGTTGATGAGTGCTGGGTGTTATATACAACTAATGATTCATCGAACACTGCACCAAAAACTAATGATGTAGTTTATGTTGACTAATTTAGTGCAATAAAAAAATGAGTGTTTATCCAAATTCTTATCCACATTAGGTAGTATGAAACTTTTTTTTAAAAAATATTTTGTTTATGTATTTAACAGAGAGAGAGATCACAAGTAGGTAGAGAGAGAGGGGGAAGCAGGCTCCCCACCAAGCATAGAGCCTGATGTGGGGCTCCATCCCAGACCCTGAGATCATGACCTGAGCTGAAGGCAGAGGCTTAACCCACTGAGCCACCCAGGTGCCCAGTATGAAACTTTTTAATCTTTACCCATCATAAGGTGAAAATAGTATTTACTTGTTTTAATATACATTTTCTTAATTATGAATGTCAAGTTACAGAGAGTTATTTTATTTATTGCTGGGGAAAAGGGAAGGTACTGCGGATTACTGGGAAAAAGTGAACATGATTAGGAACCCATGGAATGCTGAAAAAAACCAAACCTTGGGTACAATAGGAACTAAAACAGTTACTGAGCCTATTGTTCTCTCCACTAGTGAGGTCTCTCTTTCAGAGAATCTGTTTTATTTTCCTTTCTCTTCTAGCTGGATTTCTGTGCTTACCTGTTATGTACACAGCCCTTAATGGCAGCTCAGTGGAGTATACATACTTCTCTGAGCTTCAGCACCAACCACCAATTGTGTCTCTATTTCTTTCTTTTCCTTATTTAAGATCTTTTGAGAGGGAATTGGATTGGTTTCTGTTTTTGTTGACCACTTCAGGGATTAGCTACTCTTGGGTGGCATCTAAACCTGCTCTGGCTAGCTGTCGTTGGATGTTGGGGGGTAGAGTACAAAATCATGATAGGAAACATAGCTCAGTGGTCTATTACAGTGCTACTGAATATGGATGGGGATTCTCTCATGTAGATAGACTTATATTTTCATATATCTTAAGTATAATTCTGGTAATCTTCTAATGTCTAAGTATAAAACTATGTAATTTTAAAAATGATTTCATTAAGGATTTAATAATAGTTCTAATAGTTAAAATGGCTATGATTTGTTGAACACTTGCTATATCATGGCATTGCCTAAATACTTTTACAAATGTCTTATTTAATTATCACAATGAACTTAGAGCATTGTATTATTCTCACTTTTATTATTTAAAATTTTTTGAGAGGGGAGAGACAGAGGAGAGGGAGAGGGAATCTCAAGCAGGCTCTATGACCAGTGCAGAGCCCAACATGGGGCTTAGTGTCACAGCTCTGAGATTGTGACCTGAACTGAAATCAGAGTCGAACACTTAACCAACTGAGCCACCCAGGCACCCCTAAATTTTTTTTTTTAGGTTTTTTTTTTTTTTTAGATTTTATTTATTTATTTGACAGAGAGAGATCACAAGTAGAGAGAGAGGCAGGCAGAGAGAGAGAGAGGGAAGCAGGCTCCCTGCTGAGCAGAGAGCCCGACGCGGGCCTCGATCCCAGGACCCTGAGATCATGACCTGAGCCGAAGGCAGCGGCTTAACCCACTGAGCCACCCAGGCGCCCACCCCTAAATTTTTTTAATGAGTATAGTTGACATACAATGTTACATTTTTATGTGTATAATGTCATGATTCTGTAAGTTTATACATTATGCTGTGTTTACCACAAGTATAGCTAGTCTGTCACCATATAGTAGTATCACAATACCTTTGACTATATTCCTTTTGCTGTGTTTTTTATTTCTGTGACTTATTCATTCCATAACTGGAAGCCTGTATCTCTCTCCATTTTTTCCTTTCCCACCCATCTGGCAACCATCAGTTTGTTCTCTGTGTTTTTGGGTCTGATTCTGCATGGTTTTGTTTTGTTTTGTTTTGTTTTTAAGATTTATTTATGGGGGGGCGGGGAGGGAGAAAGCAAGTGAGGGGAAGGGCAGAGGGAGAAGCAGGGAGCTAAGCAGGGAGCCTGAATTGGGACTCCATCCCAGGACCCTGAGATCATGACCAGAGCTGAAGGCAGCTACTTAACTAACTGAGCCACCCAGGTGCCCCATGATTCTGCTTTTTGAGAGACTGCACAATTTCTAACGATGCTTTAGAGAAGATTGACCTTCTGTTAGAAGTGCATGTCAGGGCCTATTAACTCATACCCCTAACATTAGGTAATCATTTTAAATAATCTTTGCCTATTTGATGAGTCAAAAATGATAGTCTTTTTTCATTTTATAATGTTAAGATTAATTTCTTACATAGAAACGTGAACTATTAGTTCAGTGCCTCTGATCATGGTTCATGTCAGTGTATTAGGGGACATGCAAAACGTGCTATATTTAAGCAGTTAGTACTCAATTTATATTCTCAGGTTAAAGAATCTCCTTTTCTGAACTCTATAATAATATTGCTTTTTTTTCTTTTTTAAAGATTTATTTATTTGAGGGGTGCCTGGGTGGCTGAGTTGGTTGTCATCAACTCTTGGTTTTGGCTGGGGTTGTGATCTTGGGGTCCTGGGGTGGAGCCCTGTGTCAGGCTCCATGATCAGCATGGAGTGTGCTTGAGATTCTCTCTCTCCCTCTGTCCCTTCTACTTGTGCTGCCCTCTCTCAAATAAATAAATAAATAAATAAATAAATAAATAAATAAATGAATAAATAAATCCTTTTTAAAAAAAAATTATTTGAGAGTGCACAGTGGGGGAGGGGCAGAGAGAGGGAGAGAGAATCCCAAGCGGACTCCTGCTGAGTGGAGAGCCCATGAGGATAGGGGGGAGCTCGATTGGACCTGCTGAAACCAAGAGTCAGGTGCTCAATGGACCAATTCACCCAGGTGCCCCAGTATTGCTTTTTATGTAAGTTGTGTTTTAGGCCAGCCTGAATAGATGAAGCTTGGAATCCCTTTCTTTTATGAAGGTTTTTTTCTCAATTTTTGTCCCTTTCAACAGCTAGAGATAATCCTTTCCTCTCCTTCAATCTTTACCATTTTTTCTCTTTCTCTTATGGTACTTACTCATTTTGTTAATTTATGTATCTTATCTTTTCTATTTGATCAATTAAATTTGTTTTTTTTAAACTGAAGATTGGCAATAAAATCAATTCAGTTGGTTATGATTAATGTTTTAATAGTTTAAATAAATTAGAACAGGAAATATCAATGTATCACATCATATATTTCATGAAGCTTTGTTTTCATTTGTGTGTATGTGTGTCTCCAGGGTCAAATATGTATTTCTAAAATTTGAAAAACTATTTTAGCTTATGCTTTTGAGAATAGAATGTGTTTAATAATTTTTTACAGCTCTGTATACTTAGAATGATGCCATATAGTACAATATATAGTTTTATTTTTTCTTCATCATAAAATACTTTAATTTGGGTTACTCAGTTCCAAAGACTTTGTGAGATTGAGTAACAATTTGAGCACTAAGTATTACATCTTCACTGTGCATTTTTTTGCATTTTTTTAAAGATAAATTTAACACATATGTGACCCTGAAAGTGCAGAATGTGAAGAGTACAACTGTAGCAGTTCGTGGTGATCAACCTTCTTGGGAACAAGATTTTATGTTGTAAGTGCTTTGCAGCAGCAGCTGCCTACAGTATTCTTTATGAAAATTACAGAGTTATAAGAACAAGTGAGGGGTATGGTGGGGTGAAGTAAATCTGCAGTTTTGTTCTCTCCTGGGTTTGTAATTGATCTGCATTATGCGAATTATGAATGTAAGTAAACTCCAAGTTCATTTATGTGGGTAAATATACTGCCTGGTCAGATTTTCCCAGTGGTTAGAATTAAGATATAGTACAATATACTTAGCATGAAAGTAAACATAATTTGAATCTTGCTTCGATTCTCAGAAGGCTCCTTGAAGGAATGTGTTATGTGTGCTCATGCGTGTGTGTGTGTGTATGTGTGTGTGTGTGTGTCAGACAGAGAGACAGAGAGAATGTGTATATGTGTGTGTATATCCAGGTTACCTGCTATAGAAGATAAGGATTTCTGTGCTTAAAATCCTTTTGCTTTATAGAATGAAATGTCCTACGTTCCCCTAATTAATAGAAATGAGTAACTATTAGAATTTCTTTCGTATTACCCCAAATGTAGTACATTGTAAGCTCTGGCTTACAACTGTAGCCAGCAACTGGTCATTTCCCTTTTTTCCTCTGCAATTTCAGACATTTTTTTCTTGCTCTAGAAAAGGGGAAAATGTAGAATATCATTTTGAAGGACTGTACAAGTCATTAAACTTCTCTGAGTACCAGTTACTTCACCTGTATAGGTGTATTTTTCTTACAAGGATATGCTTCTTTTCTGGGAACAGAAAAGTCAAACAAGAAAGTGTATTAAAATTGCTGTGAATTTTGAAATGGAAGTGAAATTGCTTTACAAATTTTGTAGTACACCTCAGAAGCACATAGGGATGATTATTTTCTTGTACATATATTCCAATCCTTTGAGCTTTTAATGTATTACTTCTTATAGTACCATTTAGGAAACTAGATTGTAAATAAGGGTGAGATTATGAGCAGCTGGGTTAATAAGACAGTAGCAAAAGGGATAGAAAAAGATGGAAAGAAGGTGTTAAGGAGGTAGACTTGTCTTGCGTGATTGGGTAGGTATTGTATTCCTCATTAGGATAGAGGACACTATAAGATCAGTTATATAGCTTGTATTTGAGGTTCTTACAGGACTAGTAGGAGGAGAGGTACAGAAGATAGTTAAGAGGGGCGCCTGGGTGGCTCAGTGGGTTAAGCCGCTGCCTTCGGCTCAGGTCATGATCTCAGGGTCCTGGGATCGAGTCCCGCATCGGGCTTTCTGCTCGGCAGGGAGCCTGCTTCCTCCTCTCTCTCTCTGCCTGCCTCTCTGACTACTTGTGATCTCTCTCTGTCAAATAAATAAATAAAATATTTAAAAAAAAAAAAAGAAGATAGTTAAGAACTTGGACCTGGCACTTGGGAAAGAATTCAGGGTTGGAGAAATATTTTGGTCGGTTGGAACTGTAGATGTAGATGAGGAAGCTTAGGGAGATGCTAAGTAAATTGAGAACAGGGCCTGGGGTAAATCCTGGAAGGGCATCAGCATTTTAAGTGGGACACAGGGGGCTAAACAAGAATGAACAGAGAAAAGGAGAAACAAGAAGCTGAGAGAGAACTGGGGCTTCAAGAAGAGAGAGGGCCAGTGTTGTCACATTTCTCATTGGTTGCCTCTCTCTCAAGTTTATAAGCCTCATTCATTCCCTTTCTCAGTTACAGTGATGTGAGAGTGAGACTGTGTGTTTCTTTATACCTGTAGTGTACATAGTCAGCTATGAGGGGTTTATTCAGGTCTCTTCCCATGGTTGTTTGGCATATAAAATCCAGCAATTCTACTTTATTCTGACTTCCATTTGGCAGTAATAATCATTTACTGTTACAACTGTTCCCATTGTATGAAACCTAGCAATCTTATGTAGCCTCTCATCAGCATAACTAGCTTTATTCTTGTGTGTTTATTTTCTAATTACCCATAGAGCTTCCTCTTTCAATCCTTCTGTGATATGAATTTTTTTTTCATCTCCCACCTTGAGATGCTGTGTGAATTTTACTCTGTCCTCTGTTATACATGAATTTTACTAGTTACATTTTCCTCTTTTCTGCTCCTATTCCTTATTCCTCCTACCCTGTTCTTTTGTTACTGACAGCTCCATTGCTGGTCTCTTGTCTCCCTTTCTCCTTTTTCCTTCTTCCTGATGTATTATATGGTGGTATCTAATAGTCATTCTTGTATTTTTGTTATTCATCTTTAATATTTTTGTATCTTATTTCCAGGACTATATTATTCATTTAAGGATAAGCAGGGCATCTTTAGTTACTATGAATTTGCCTAGCCCCAAATCTTGTATATGTATATGCATATATACTTGTTGATTAATTAATAGAGAAAAGAAGTTTCCCCAGAGCTTTAGGGATGAGGCATGAACAGAACTCTCAGACTTCTTTTAAGTTTTAGATGAGAGAAGAAACTTCTTATAGGAGATAGCCTCATTGAGTTTTATTACCCAGAGTTCCCTAAAGAACTTTTTTCTGTCCAAGTTAAGCTGTAAAGACCTCTGGCTATTTCTTTCATCTATTGGATTGATATGTTGCTTAGGACTTGCTATAGGAACATTATGTATGTATCCCCAACCAATTTTTCTTTTACATATTCAAAAGATTTGGGGGTGTCACATGTCTTTTCCAATGCTAATTGATTAATTAGGTTGAATGAAACTGTGTGACAAAAGCTTAGTTTCCTCACGCCGTGAACACCTTAGCTTACTACTGGCTGGGTTTAGTTACTTTGTGGTTTTGAACAGCTCTCAAGAGCTTAGAAGGTTTTAGAGATAGAAATCAGGTTCTATATAATGTGTATTACTCAAAATACCAAACCATATGTATTTTATGTGCTGAGGAAACATTAATTAAATGAAAAAATGATCTCAGTACATTCTCTGTTCTAGTGTATTTATGAAAAAGGGATGACTTTTCTTTGCTTCACTTGTTTTCAACATACTTGATGAGAAGTCTTTGGCTCTAATACCACATCCTAAACTAGTGATTCTGAGAACATGTATTTTTTTTTTTTAAGATTATTTATTTATTTGAGAGAAAGAGAGGGAGCGCACACAAGCAAGACAGAGGGACAGAGAGAGAGGGAGAAACAGACTCACTGTTGAGTAGGGAGCCCGAAGTGGGGCTTGATCCCAGGACTCTGTGACCTGAGCCGAAAGCAGATGCTTAATAGACTGAGCCACCCAGGTGCCCAAGAACATGTATCTGACTAGAAGAGGGAAACCAAACTTTCTCTAAAGTGTGAACTTCCCTTTTACCAAGACGGCACGGTAAGGCTAAGAAGGAAGCCCCTGCTCCTCTGAAAGCCGAAGCCAAAGCAAAGGCTTGAAAGGCCAAGAAAGTGGAGCTGAAAGGCATCCACAGTCACACAAAAAACGAAGTCCCACACATCATCTACGTTCCAACAAGCCAAGAATCTGTGTCTCTGAAAGCAGCCCAAATATCCTCAAAAGAGTACCCTTAGGAGAAACAAGCTTGATCACTATGCCATCATCAAGTTCCCCCGACTATTGAGTCAGCCATGAAGAAAATAGAAGACAGCAACACACTTGTGTTCATTGTGAATATCAAGGCCAATAAGCACCAGCTCAAACAGGCTGTGAAGAACCTCTATGATATTAATGTGGCCAAGGTCAATACCTTGATCAGGCCTGAAGGAGAGAAGAAGGCATATGTTTGACTGGCTCCTGACTGTAATGCTTTGGATGTTTCCAAAAAAATTTGGGTCATCTAAACTGAGTCGAGCTGGCTAAATCTAAATACAAATTTTTTCACCATAAAAACAAAAAAAAGGAAACTGTGAACTTGAAACTTCATGTAATGAAAGCTGTTGTCTCACTGAGAATACCTTTCTACTTTATCTGCTAGAATTTTTTTAAATGTTTCTTGCATTTCCTTTCAAATAACTATTTCAATAAAAGCCTTTTGGAGGATGTTTTTAGCATAATATAAGTGTTTGCTTGTTCCCCTTTAAGACTATAATTATATTTAAGTTGGCCCTTCCAAGCTGATATTCTACTACGTATGATGCTATTTTTGCTTGTGGTTAGTGGCCCTTTCTGGAATTTCTTTTCAGAAATTTTTTTCCTAGTTATTACAGGATAATCATTGTGTTTATAACTATCCTCTGACAAACATTTTGTTTAGAAGGAACGGTGTTTTAACTGGGTTCTCTAGGGGCTGAGTGCAGAGTGAACTGGTATACTCTAGTGTTCCTTACCTGCCTCTGACCACAAGTTCCCATCAGAATTAGATCTTCTCAGGGGCCCATTTACTTCTGCTTGGAATCCCTTTCATAAGTCTTGTAAAGAAGACTTGCCTTTTCCTAAGTTTCCTATATATAGTTTGTAAGTGTAAGTTGAGGGCAGTGTTACTATTAATAATAAAACATATAAAAGTGGTTAGTAAGGGTAGAGATTGTAGACTTGCAGGCCTAGCAGTAATGCCCTTATTATTTACCCCCCGCCTTTTTTTGTGCAAGTGCATTAATCTAACCATATTTGTAGTTCCAAAGGAGAGGGGACGGATGGACAAAGGCATTTTTGTATAGATAATTACATAGTTTTCTAGGAACCTGAAGAATGTTGTAGCATTCTGGGACATTTTGATTTTCCTGACAATAGGATCCTGGTGAGAAAGTATTCAAGGTATAGCAAAACAGGAGATGTAGATGTAGGAGATACATATTTCGTATTATTTGGCTTTCTTTTTTTTTTTTCAAAATTATTTATTTATTTTTTTAGTGATCTCTACACCCAGCATGGGGCTCAGACTCACAACCCTGATATCAAGAGTCATATTCTCTTCCTACTGAGACTGCCTGGCACCCCTATCTGGCTTTCTTTAAAGGGCTTTCTTCTTTTCCTTCAGTGAAATTAGTCGCCTGGACCTAGGTCTAAGTGTGGAGGTATGGAACAAAGGACTGATCTGGGACACCATGGTGGGGACCGTGTGGATTGCACTGAAGACTGTTCGTCAGTCGGATGAGGTCAGTCGATGCATTGCCCATTTGGAGGTACAGTTCTAGCCTGTGCTTGTCCCAGTCCTGGCTCCGTTCAGCTTATATTCACCATGCATCTCAGATTGCTCTGTCCCCCTTCCTAATTTGTGAGCATGCAACCAGCCTATTCCTAACCTCACACAGAGGTTTAATAGATTTTATTTAATTCTTGTTTTCTCTCTGTTTTATGACTGAACTCAGAGGTGCCAGAACATCTCTTTAGAACATATCAGGTAGATAGCCCCTTCTGAGTACTGTGTATGTGGGAGAGAGAGAGACAGAGAGATCAGAGGGAAAAGGAGAGAAGAGGGGGAGTAAGTATATGTTTGTGATCTAATACCTCTGGTTTCTGCATTCTCCTCTAAGATGCTATCCTGGGAGAGGTTCCATTAAAATTCCTTAGCCTGGATCCCATTCTCTGCTTTATTTCTTTGAATCACAAATTGCCAGGGAACTGCTTTCAGTCTTCCATCTTCCACATGTAACCCTAACAGAGTTTAAGACATTACCATGGATAGCAATTGTTATTTACCCTGGCTCTATACATTATTTCCAAGAGTGGTTTTCTACTCCATTTTCCCAGATTAAAACATAACTCAGCATCATATTCCCATACACACTCACTTTGAACCTGGAAAAAATGTATTATATTCCTGTTTGGCTTTAACATTGACTGTGTGCTCTCTCTGGGTGTAGGAATAGTGAAGGTCTGCCTCTCTTTCCTAAATTCTTTTAATTCTAGCTATCTCTACTTCCCTAGGCAGATGGAAAGTTTATTTTTATTGTGGCTCCAGTTCAGGTCTACTTTAAGTAGCAATGTTAGTAGCTCTCTACTGATTAGAAGTAGTAATACATATTAAGTGACACAGCCATTAAAAGTTGTGCAGATTACATATTGATCTATTGAGATGTTTGGTTTTTGAGTTTGGTACTCCAGAATTCTATGTTCAGTGGGTTTGCAGAGAGCTGAGCATGGTGTAAGCTTCTCTTCCGCCAAAGAGGGAGAACGGAAGCCACATAGCAGCAGAGACAAATAGTGACAGTGGTGTGTTTGCCTCATCAGGATGTGAGTGGTCTCCAGGAGCTCTCCAACAATGACATTCAGAAGAAAACACCCAACTCTTAAAACAGGAGGAGGGGGGTCATGAAGAAATAAAGTTTAATCTTAGATCTCTGTTTTTTAGGAAGGGCCTGGGGAGTGGTCCACATTGGAGGCAGAGACATTGATGAAAGATGATGAGATCTGTGGAACGAAAAACCCGACTCCTCATAAGATTTTGCTTGATACAAGATTTGAGTTGCCTTTTGGTGAGTCTATTGAATTAGACTTTAAAAACCACCTAACACTTTTTATCATATTGTTAAAAATTGTTTGCTAGTCTCATTACTGTATTTTTTGTCTTGTCAGCTATTCCTTTGAGGGCATTCTGACATTTTCTACTCTAGTCCCTATAACACCTAGCCCAGAAATGGTGCAGACTGTAGAATGGTACTCATTAAAGAATCCACACTAAGTGCATTCTCTTCAAGTCAATAGGTTTCTCTGATATTTTAATGACAGGAAATACTTGCTTACTAGAGAACAAAGATTTATTCTTTTGATAATTTAATATTCATTGTCTTGAAGTGAATGTATACCTTGTGATTTGTCATTTTAAACATTGAAGTAGCATTAATAAATAGAAAAATATTTAAAAAATAATTTTAAAGTCAGAAAACCAAAAATACCATATGATTTCACTCATATGTGGAATTTAAGACACAAAACAGATGAACATAAGGGAGGGGATGGAAAAATAAAAGAAAAAAAGGGAGGCAAACTGTAAGAGACTCTTAACTCTAGAAAATAAACTGAGGGTTACTGGAGGGATGATCGGTCAGGAGATGGGTGATGGGCATTAAGGAGAGTACTTGATGTAATGAGCATTGGGTGTTATATGCAACCGATGAATCATTAAATTCTACCCCTGAATCTAATAATATACTCTATGTTAACTAAGTTGAATTTAAATGAAAAATATAAATAATTTTTAATAAGAACAGAAAAATACATGATCATGGCAAAAATAGTATTTTTGTATATATGCAGTTTTGCTAAAGAGTGGATCTGTGGAGCTCCTCACACTGTCAATCCATCCTCATTGCATTTTATATTATTTATTTATTTTTATTTTAAGTAGGCTTCATGCTTAACATGGGGCTTTTGAATTCACTACGGTGAGATCAAGAGTCATGTGCTCCACAGACTGAACCAGCCAGGGCCCCTGCACCAAGGCATTTTAAAAGGACATTCCTCTCTTTAAATACTGCATCACTTACATCGTGTCATTGGTGGCAGTATACATTTCTGTCTAGATTTGAGTTTCATGAGGGCTCTTGTATATTTTATTTTGGTATCTTTTGAGTTGCTTGGTATATAATAGGTGTCTGATAAATGGGTTTTTGAATAAATGTTAAGGTAAAACCTCAGATAAATGAACGTGCATTTGCCAAGCTTGTGCCTCTATGATAACCACATTTGGGATTCAGTTTTATTTTTTTATTTTTTTACGTTTTTGGGGATACAGTTTTAAAAGGCATAAGAAAGGGAGGTGCCATAAAAAATTAACTAATTAATTAATTTAAAAAAAGAAAGGGAGGTGCTTGGGTGGTTCAGTCAGTTAAGGCTCCAACTCTTGTTTTTGGCTCAGGTCATGGTCTCAGGGTCATGAGATAGAGTCCAAGTAGGGCTCGCTGCTCAGTGGGGAGTTTGCTTCCCTCTCTGTCCCTCTGCCCCTCCTCCCGCTTAAATGCATACACTGGATCTCTCTCTAAAATAAATAAATAAATCTTTTAGAAAACTAAAAAGGGTCTTTCTAAGGGAAGACTTTTAGCTTACGGTTTGCCATATTTTGGCAATGGAAATTTCTTTTGGACAATTCAGAAGCCTGTGAAATATTCTATTCAGTTATATACCATTATCTTTTTAAAAATAGTAACATGATTTTTTTATTATGTTGAAAGTTCAGAAAATACAGGTATGCAAAAAGAACATGAAAATTTCTTACCACCTCATCAACTAGAGATGTTTTTTAAATGTTGATATGTTTCTTTTTATTTTTTTAAACTTTTGTCTGTTACTTTTTTTTTTAACATTTTATTTATTCATTTGACAGAGAGAGAGAGCTCACAAGTAGGCAGAGAGGCAGGCAGGGAGAGAGGGGGAAGCAGGCTCCCCGCTGAGTAGAGAGCCCGATGCAGGGCTTGATCCCAGGACCCTGAGATCATGATCTGAGCTGAAGGCAGAGGCTTAACCCACTGAGCCACCCAGGCGCTCTGTTTTTCATTTATTTTCAAAAAAATTTTTAGGGACATCTGGGTGGTTCAGTCATTAAGTGTCTGCCTTTTGCCTCAGGTCCTGTGGTCCTGGGATAGAGCCCCACATTAGGCTCCCTACTCAGTGGGGAGCCTGCTTCTCCCTTTTCCACTCCTCCTGCTTCTCCCTTTCCCGCTCCTCCTGTTTGTGTTCCTACTCTTGCTGTCTCTCTCTCTGTCAAATAAATTTTAAAAATCTTTTTTTTAAAGATTTTTTTTTATTTATGTGAGAGAGAGCATGAGCTGGGGAGGGGCAGAGGAGAGGGAGAAGCACACTCCCTGCTGAGCAGAGAGCCCCTGTGTAAGGCTCGATCCCAGGACCCTGATATCGTGATGCAGGCTGATAGCAGATGCTTAACTGACTGAGCCACCCAGGTGCCACAATATATAAAATCTTTAAAAAATTAAAAAAAAAATATTTATTTATTTGAGAGAGAGTGAGGAGCAGAGAGAGAGGGAGAGTCTCAAGCAGACTCTGCACTGAGCGTGAAGTGCAACAAGGGGCTTGATCTCATGGCCCTGAGATTATAGTCTGAGCCAACACCAAGAGTTAGATGCTTAACCATCTGAGGTACCCAGGTGGCAAGATTTTATTCCTTTGATGGCTGAATAATATTCCAGTGTGTATATGTATGTGTGTGTGTATACATATACCACATCTTCTTTATCCATAGAATGAGGTTTTCTGTTTCTGCAAAGAAACATCATTGAGATTTTGATAGCAAGTGCATTCAATATATAGATCACGCTGAGCAGTGCTGACATTTTAACAATATTAAGTCCTCTGATCTAATGGGAGTAATAGTACCTTATTTTGTTTTTTTGTGAAGATTCAAGATGAGTTTATGGCAAGAACCAAGCCTTCCAGTATAATTAGTCCATCACTTTCTAACTTTGATTATTTGATGGAATAAAGGATTATTGAGCCATGATTAAGTTAACAACCTAGTAATTTAGTTTCTTCTTTTTCATGGTAGATATCCCAGAGGAGGAAGCCAGATATTGGACCTACAAGTTGGAACAAATCAATGTCTTGGGAGCTGACAGTGAGGTAGGAACTGCCTTATATGCAATACAGAAAGATGGGGAAAATTTCTTTCTAGGATACTATAGTTTGCCTAGGGAAGACCTAGGAGCATGTTAAAAAATGAAAGAATTTAAGCTTCATTAAAGAAAGAAGGCAACTGGAAGATCACTGGACATTCATTAGAAGGATCTGTTTCCCACTTCTTCTATTTTTCTCATTGTCCCCCATAAATGGCTGATTTGGTATTTAGTCTGATTGAGGACTCTGAGTGGAAGCTTATACTAGGGAAACTGTCCTCTTATTACACAGGTGAGTGAAAAACATTTTTTTTTTTTAAAGATTTTATTTATTTATTTGACAGAGATCATAAGTAAGCAGAGAGGCAGGCAGAGTGAGAGGGAAGCAGGCTCCCTGCTGAGCAGAGAGCCTAATGCGGGACTCGATCCCAGGACCCTTAGATCATGACCTGAGCCGAAGGCAGTGGCTTAACCCACTGAGCCACCCAGGCACCCAGAAAAGCATTTCTTCTGCTAATTCCCAGATTTTGGGAAATACAGCTGACTGTTGAACAACAGGAATTTGAACTGTGTGGGTTCACTTGTACACAGATTTTTGTTTTTTAAGATTTTTATTTTATTTGTTAGAGATGGTGGGGAGAGAGAGAGAAAAAGAGAGTGAGTGCACAAGCAGGGGGAGTGGTAGCAGAGGGAGAAGCAGGCTACCCGCTGAGCAAGGAGCCCTTATGAGCTCAGTCCTAGGACGCTGGGATCATGACCTGACCCCAAGGCAGATGCTTAATTGACTGAGCCACCCAGGTGTCCTGTACACAGATTTTTTTTTTAATTAATACAGTACTATAAATGTATTTATTACTTTTATGATTTTATGAACTTTTTTCCCCTTTAGCTTGTAAGAATACAGTATATAATACATATAACATACAAAATATGCTTTAATTGACTGTTAATTGTTAAGGCTTCCAGTCAAAAGTAGGCTATTAGTAGTTAAGTTTTGGGGGGGTCAAAAGTTATATGTGGGGCACCTGGGTGGTCTGTTGGTTAAGTGACTGCCTTTGGCTCAGGTCATGATCCTGGAGTCCTGGGATCAAGTCTCGCATCGGGCTCCCTGCTTGACAGGGAGTCTGCTTCTCCCTCTGACCCTCCTGCTTCTCATGGGCTCTCTTTCTCTCATTCTCTCTCTCTCTCTTAAATAAATAAATCTTAAAAAACAAAAAAGTTATATGTAAACTTTTGCCTGTGTTGAAGGTCAGTGCCTGTAACACCCCTTTGTTTGAGTCAACTGTATATTGTTATTAGTATGTTCTTTTTAGGGATGCTTAGAGTATTGCATTGCTTGATTTTGTCTTATCTCCACAGAGAAATCTGGTGCACAGAAGGGAACACAGTCAACTCAGTCTGGGCAGTCAGGAATGGGGAATGGTTTTGTTATTGGTGGTGAAGGGAAAAGATGAGATTTTCATTTTGGGGCATGTTGGGCTGTTAGAAGATTGATCTGATTTTAAGGTAGAATTTGGAGTGCCAGTGGATATTTCAATGGAAATGTCTGGCAAGCAACCTCATGAAAGAACTTGAAACTCAGGGTTAGATAGGGTTAGGAGGTATAAGCATAGAGTTTGGATTCATGAACATGATGGTAGCATTTGGAATCCCAGGAATTCACTCAGGTAGAATATATAGGAAGTATTGAGGAAGAATGAGGACAAAACCTTGGGAAAACATCAAAGATAGAATATGGAAAAAACCAAAGAGGTGGAGAAAAAGTTGCCTGAAGAGAGTTAGTGGGAGAAAGAGAAAAAGGTTCATGGAACAAAGAGTTTTAAGGCAGAAATTTTTTTTATTTTTAAAAAGATTTATTTATTTGACAGAGAGAGAGAGAGAGATCACAAGTAGGCAGAGAGGCAGGCAGAGAGAGAGAGGAGATGCTGAGCAGAGAGCAGCAGGGATGCTGAGCAGAGAGCCCCACGCGGGACTCGATGCCAGGACCCTGGGATCATGACCTGAGTCGAAGGCAGAGGCTTTAACCCACTGAGCCACCCAGGCGCCCCAGAAATTTTTTTTTTAATTTAATTTATTTATTTGAAAGACAGAGGTCACAAGTAGGCAGAGAGGCAGGCAGAGAGAGAGAGAGGAGGAAGCAGGCTCCCCGCTGAGCAGAGAGCCCCATGTGGGGCTCGATCCCAGGACCCTGGGATCATGACCTGAGCAGAAGGCAGAGACTTTAACCCGTTGAGCCACCCAGGCGCCCCAAGGCAGAAATTCTTGATACTGTCAAGTGTTATTGAGAAAAATGATGATGAGGAGTGAAATGGAGCTGTTGCATTTGGTAATGACTGACCAATATCTCTGGATTAGTGTGGGAAACCAAAACGAAATATTTTGATAAATGTATTTGTTTCCTAGGGCTGCCATAACAAAGTACCACTATCTAGTGGCTTACAAAAACAGAAATTTATCTTCTCACAATTCTGGAGGCTAGAATTCTGAAATTAAGTTATTGGCAGGGTCAGTTCCTTCTGGATGTTCTAAGGACTTGTCTTATGCCTCTCTTCTGCCTTCTGGTGGTTTTCGGTAGTCATTGCTGTCCCTTGGCTTGAAGACACATTGTTCCATTCTCTGCCTCTGTTAATCACATCCCTTTCTGTCTCTCAGTCTGTCCTCACAGTGTGTTCTCTTGGTATGTCTCTGTACAAATTTACATTTATGTTGTAAGGGCAACAGTGCATTGTATTAATTGGATTACATCTATAGAACCCCGTTTACAAATAGGGTCACATTCATAGGTACTGGGGATTAAGACATTCATTTTTTTTTTAAGATTTTATTTATTTATTGGACAGAGAGAGATCACAAGTAGGCAGAGACCAGCAGAGAAAGCCGGGGAAGCAGGCTCCCCGCTGAGTAGACAGCCCGACTCGGGGGTCGATCCCAGGACTCTGGGATCATGACCTGAGCCAAAGGCAGAGGTTTAACCCACTGAGCCACCCAGGAGCCCCTTCATATTTTTTTGAGGTACACAGTTCAACACACAATGAGTTAAATCAAAGATGAAGAAATAGAATTTGTGATAAGTGCAAATTACTCTTGTCAGGGTTTTCTCTTAATTTAACTGAATCCTCTTTAGGCTTCCTATTATAACTTTGTAACTCTTCTCATGTCTAAGCCAACACCTCAACTTTTTTTGTTTGTTGAATGCTCCAATCTTTCTCATCCTTTGACAAATGCCACATAGACTCTTATCATTATATCTACTTTACCCATTGTGCTTTTTGTTTTCCCACAGCCTGGGTGTAGACTGGTATACAGTTTTCCAAACTCCCATCTTCTTTTTTTCCCTCTTAAAGAAACACATTTCTGAATGCCTGGCTGCCTCAGTTGGTAGAACATGCAACTCTTGATCTCAGGGTTGAGTCTGAGCCCCACATTGGGTGTAGAAATTACTTAAAAATAAAATATAAAAAAAACCCCACATTGTACTTTTGATTTTATAGGCTTACTGTGTGTCACTATGCAGGATCAGATGAAGAAGTTAAAACAATAAAAAACCAAATATAACTTATACAAGTACTGCGGAATTTTACAAGTTCTGACAATGGTGATTCTTGGTCTGTGGTTCTCAACTTCTTCTAAGATTTTTGCTTTTTGTTTCTGTTCTAGGATTCGGAGTTCACTCAGTTTACTTCTTCCATCCCTTCCTTTATAACCGTCTTCTTGTTGTTTTGAAAGATTTGTTTATTTAAGAGAGGGATAAAGAGAAAGCAGGAGCAGGTGTAGGGGCAGAGGCAGAGAGAGAGAGAGAGAGAGAATCCTCTAGCAGACTCCCTACTGAGCATGGAGCTGGATCCCAGGACCCTGAGATCATGACCTGAGCCGAAATCAAGAGTCAGCTGCTTAACTGACTGAGCCACCAGGCGTCCCACCCTCTCGTTATTTTTAAAAGCTTTATTGAAATAGGGTTCACATACCATATAATGCACACATTTAAAATGTACAAACATATCTGTTTACATATTAACATTATAATACTTATAGATAAATAATGTGATGGATTTGACTTAGTAATCTCTTGAGAATTGTCCACTTATATTCATGATGAGATTGGATATAATTAGGATTATTTTTTTTCCTGTATGTGTATGGTTTTTTTTGTTTGTTCATTTGTTTGATGAAGTAAACTCTACCCCCAACTTGGGGTTCAGACTCACAGCCCCAAGATATCAAGAGTATGTTTTTCTTTCTTTTTTTTTTTTTAAAGATTTTATTTATTTATTTGACAGACAGAGATCACAAGCAGGTAGAGAGGCAGGCAGAGGGGGTGGGGAGCAGGCTCCCTGCTGAGCAGAGAGCCCGATGCGGGACTCGATCCCAGGACCCTGAGATCATGACCTGAGCCAAAGGCAGCTGCTTAACCCACTGAGCCACCCAGGCGCCTCAAGAGTATGTTTTTCTATTAACTGAGCTAGCTAGGTGCCCCTCTGTTTTTGTTTTTGTTTTTGTTTTTTTGGTACATATGTATGATAGATTTTTCCTTAGCTCTTTTAATATTGTTAATTAGGCTTTAGTTGGTTTTCCATCTTTCTGCTTTGGGTCTAGAGAATATTCATGAAATATGTCTTCTGAAAATATCTGCTATTGTCTTTTTTTTTTAAGCATCTTGTTTATGTATTATCACAAAGGGAGAGCACAAGCTGAGGGAGAGGCAAGCAGAGGGAGAAGCAGGGCTCCCCACTGAGCAAGGAGCCTGATGCAGACAAATCCCAGGACTCCAAGATCATGACCTGAGCCCAAGGCAGACACTAAAGTGACTGAGCCACCCAGGCATCCTTCTACTTTCATTTCTTAAATATGAATTCTTCTAGTTTAATATTTAAAGTCATAGAATTTTGGGGGTTCCGGGTTGGCTCAGTTAGTATAGCATGTGACTCTTAATCTTAGGACTGTGAGTTCAAATCCCATTTTGGGTGTGGAACCTACTTAAAAAGAATTAAAAATTAAAGTTACAGAATTTTCTCACTGTTAGATCTGTGTACTACCTATAAAAATCATCCTCATTTGTAATGGTTACTATTTATAACCAAGTCCATTTTTTACCTTTGAGTGGTGGGTTGCTTAACTTTCAAGAACTTTTTGAGCATTTACTATTACTATTGTTTAGGTTGTGCTTGACTTCTCATTATTCTCTATTGGAATTAGTAATGGCAGTATCTAACTCTGATATTTGTATCATAGTTAATAATTTATAAAGTACTTCACATATAAAACTATATTTACATACAAAAAGTGTTTTGTATTTTGTGTTCAACTACTTGAGATGTCCTTTACCATTAATATCTCCTATGTAAGCTGCCATAAACTTTCATCTGGATTATTGCAGTAATTAGTCTTTTCCTCTTGTTCCCTTATGCAACAGCCAGAAAGACTTTTACAGTGTAATCGAATCATATCCCTTTTGTGTCTAAAATTATAAATGGCTTTCCAGTACACTAGAATAAAATCCAAACTCCTTACCATGATGTACAAACTCTGTCAAGGCCTTTGTAGATAATGGATTCTTAAGAACTTTATGCTGAATGAGTGACTCATTCATTGGCAGTGTTAGAGAACTGTCTTGCCCAGTAGTACATCAGAGCATAGTAATAAGTGGCAGAGTCAGGATGAGAACTCCAGATTTCATATTTGCAAACTGCTGGACCAAATTATGTCTTTTGAATCCTCCAGTAGGCTCTGATCAAAATATTTTGTTTTTCAGACTGTGTACCTTTGTTAACTTGTGTATGCCTTTTTCTTGTTTTGCCTTTACAAATTTTGCCCATCCTCAAGACTTGCATTTAGTTATGCTCTCTTTTACAGAACTTTTTTTTTTTTAGTGGCTTCAGTAATCTGTATTTTTTTTTTTTTTTTTTTTTTGGTTGTGATGGTGGTGTTGGGTTGGGGAGGCTAGAATGGAAAGGGAACTGTAGTTGGTATGAGATGTTGCATTACATGCTTGAATAAGTAATTTTACCTCCCACATGACCTCGTGAGGAAAGAAGCACTATTATGTTTTTAAAGACGGGAAAACTCCCGTTTCAGAGAGGTTTTCGGTTCCATCACCCAAATGGGGAAATCTGTATGTTATCCATAAGAAAACTCAGAGGACTGAGTTACCTAAGCTCTTTAAGGCTCCTTGAAGCCTTCTACGGCTGTCTGGCAGAGCTGGTACGTACCCAGGTGCTTTTGATCAAAACAGTCTCTCTGCTCTCCTGCATTAGTTAGCCTGTTCAATTGGGCAAGGGCCATAATCTGACAGTCTGGCCTATATATCAGGATCATACAGGGAAATCAGCAGGATGACTTGTTTCTGTTAAATAAAAATTTAACTCTAGTCAAGCACTAAATCTTTTCACAAGCAGCTGTGATTTTTTTTTGTTTGTTTGTTTTTTGTTTTTTGGCCTGTATTTGGGCCTCTTATCTGTGTTTTTTTTTTCTTTCTCCTTTTTGCTTCTAGTATTCCAGTCAAGAAGAAAACCAGAGGAAGCCATTGCCCACTGCTGCCGCCCAGTGTTGTAAGTGAGAAACTTGTTTTTGAATATCATTGATCAAAGCTTTCTGTCAGTTCTCCAAACATGGCTTTTTTGGGGAGGGTGGAGATGTCAACAAAAGATATTCTGGAGGTATACCTATTCAGGCCCATATCTGCAGTGGTTATCTAGTCATTAGTGTTTGGAAGAGTCCTTTTGGTTTTGTGCGTCTATAAGCAGGGCAGTGGTGCTCATCTTTTATCTCCATGTGAAAGCTTTTACCATGGGGGAATGATTTTTTTCCCCCATTTTATCCCGTTTACCTGTTACTGTTCTTTAAAGTTCAGTGTCCATGTCCTCACCCCTGGGAAATCTTCCTGCTGTTCCTCCCTCCCCCATGTCTAGTTTGGGTGTCGCTCCTCTACTTCCATAGTATCCTATGCATACATTCATCGTATAACCCATTATATATTATAATCTATCTGTATTTCTTTGGCAAGAACACAGTTTTTATAGGCATAAACATTCTTCTATTTTATATTTCTAGACTCTTTCTTAATACCTGATACATAGTACAGAAAGCCACAATAAAGTTTGATGAATGACTGAGAGAATTTGTCATTTCTCTTGAGATTAATTTATCCAGACTACAAAGATTCACTCTTGAAATGAGCTGTGTTTTATTGGTGTAGTTCTCCCTTCTCAGTATCTCTCAAAATAGCCTAAGGAGACACTAAAGGACTGATGTATAGTCTTTGTCTTTCACTTTTTCAACTACTGTGTGTGTGTGTTTTGTGCTTCTTTTGTGTTAGTATAGTTTTTCTGAACCAGATGCCAAATTCTAAATAGCTGCTGGTTGAAAGTGGTAGTTGTAGTAGTTATTGTAGCAATAGGGGTAATAATAAGAGCCATAGTAATCATAGTAACATAAATTGAGATCTTACGGTATGCCAGATGCTGCCATCAGAACTAAAATGTACTAATTTATTTAATCTTCACAAATAACCCTAAGACATGGTTTTTACTGTTGTCCCATTTTTCAAATGAGGAAACTGAGGCATAAAGAGATTGAGTAATTTGACACAAATCACATAGGTAGTAGGTAGTGAAGTAAATATTCTAACACAGACAACCTGACTCCACAGCCAATACTTGGAACCATTATAACCTTCATAGTGTTTTTGAGAAGGAAAACTCCATTCATGGTTTGTCAGTCCATTGGTTGTCTTCCATTTTATAGGCTACTTTTCTGATCAAAGTAAGACCAGTGGCAGACCTCAACATTTTTTCTTTCTTTAGAGTAAGTCTGCAATTTTTCACTTTACTTATTGCTAACTTTTTTTTTCTATATAGGACTTCGAATTTATCAAACATTTAGGGTCATAAGAGACCAGAAGAATCTAAATTGAAAACCAGGCTATGAATTAAAGTCTATAGGTCCTTTCCAGAACTCATTCTAATGAGTTATTTTTGACCTTTTAAATTATTTATTTATTTAGTTTTTCTTTTAGCAAGATAGAGAGAGAGAGTGAGAGGGCAGAAGGAGAGAGAGAGAGAAAATCTCAGTCAGCTTCATGACCAGGACAGAGCCCAACATGGGGCTTGATCTCACAACCCTGAGATTGTGACCTGAGCCAAATTGAGTCAGATGCTTAACTGACTGAGCCATCCAGGCACTCTTGACCTTTTTAATCTCTTCAACCTTTCTCCAAGACTGCTAATGAGATGTGAAATGTAGTGATTGAGATTTCACTTCCCTTTCCTCCCTGCACCCTTTTTGAAGTTCACTTGCAGTGATTGGAGATCAAATGCCAAGAGAGCTGGTAGAAATAAAAGGCCATAAATAATCAATAGGTTTGAGACACTTGGGTGGTTCAGTCAGTTAAGCGTCTGCCTTTGGCTGAGGTCCTCATCCCAGAGTCCTGAGATCCAGTCCTACATTGTGCTCCTTGCTTCTCCTTCCTCCTTCTTTCTCCCTCTGCCTGCCACTCCCATGCTTGTGCTCACTAGCTCTCTTGGACAAATAAAAAAAAATTTAAAAAATTTTCATATGTTTATTGGCTAATTTATTTTTTATTTATTTTTTTTTTAATTTTTTATTTTTTATAAACATATATTTTTATCCCCAGGGGTACAGGTCTGTGAATCACCAGGTTTACACACTTCACAGCACTCACCAAATCACAT